>NC_043708.1:55226918-55337122 GCF_006229205.1 Suricata suricatta | reverse complement strand
ACGCAAAACTTGAGAGACTGTTGAATACTGAAAACTAACTGAGGATTGGAGGGGGAGGGGGGAAAAGAGGTGGTGGTGATGGAGGAGGGCACTTGTGGGGAAGAGCACTGGGTGTTGTATGGAAACCAATTTGAATGTAGTTCTACATTCTTAGTCATACTACAAAACCTATCTAATAGATACAGATTTTCACAGTATTATTATCACTGCATGTTTACGAAATTTAGGGAGAGGAGAAAAATAAATACAATAGAGGAAATGAGCGAAGAAAGTACGGAAGAAAATTTCTATGGCCTGAAGAAAGAAATGCGTCTATAGCTTTAAGTACCGCTCTAAACGTTTTACAGTGAAATGTGGGTAGCTTATGAGAATACGAAAAAAAATAATGTATCCTTTAAGCATCTAGGCCAATAAAACCCTAATAATGTTTTAAAATGAAATAAATTGATAACATTTTTTCTGTAACTTTTAAAATTTCATAAATGAATTTACTTAGGCAATGCTTGCATATTTTAATGTAAATTATACTTATCTGGGAATTTTATACACAGAAAATACATTAATCTTGTGAGACGTATGTGTCATAAAAAGTTTAGGAATTGTGCCACTAATATAGTCCTAACAAAAATGTCTTGGAAAAAAGAATGCAAAGCATTAGAGTGGGAGCTAACTACATGAAGTTCATTGTCCCAATAGTGGTAGAAGTATTGTGAATGGGATTAATTAAAAGCCTGCCAGGATGGCTGGAGCCAGGAGGGAGGGAGATGGCATGACGAGCAATAGATGTGGAGAGGTGGGAATGACGGTAGATCGGACTGGGTCTTGACCACAGTTAAGTGGTCTTGTCTTTTGCTGAGAATAATGGGATGCCATTAGACGATATTAAGCAAAATTAGATTAGATTTAAGTTTCAGAATAATCTCTTTGTTTCCAATGTGGAGAATGGACGGAAAGGTGCTGAATGAATGAGCAGAGAGAAGTCAAGGTGGCATTAATAATATAGATTGCGTGGACTACAGTGTTTATGGCAGAGATAGGGAAAGAGAGTTGTGAATGGGTTGAATATATTTAGTCACTGTATTGAACACAAAATTTAGGTACCTTCTCAAACTCCTTCCCAACCCTGACTCCTTCCAGGACTGGACTGCTGACACCAAAGTGAACTTGGTCTGAGATATGTTGGACCTTCTAAATGGCTGCTGACTGTAGCCAACCAACCAACCACGTACCTGAATTTCTCAGAGATGCCAGAACTTTCTCGGTGTAATATTAAAGAGTGACTGGAAACATTCAAGAAGCTTGGAGTGTTAGAATTGATTTATTATTTAATGGCTTGAGAATCCACCAGCCTCACATAGTGGATACTTCCTTACTAAGGCAGTAAAGGATGCACTAGTTCAGACCAGTGAAATTATTAAAGCTTAGAAGTGGCTGTCTTCTTCCAGCCAAGGATTAATGGTGGAGAAATTGCTGTTGATCTGGGAAAATACTAATCTGGATAATATTATGAATGAATAATATTAGTCATAAAATGATCTTAGAATGACAAATCCTGGTAGGATTGCTACTGGCAGAGGCAAGGTGAACTGTGATTACTTGAAATTGTCTTCAGGGCCAGAGTGGCAGTCAGGATGATTAGATCTTAGAGATTTGTGAAATAGCCAATGCAGCATGGCATTCTTTTTGGCAAGGTGGGAAATAACTACATGAAATTCATTGTCCTAATAGTGGTTAGATGTATTGTAAATAGGAGTAATTAAAAAGCAGCCAGGATGGCTGGAGCCAAGAGAGGAGATTTTATTCAGTGTGTAATCAGAAATTCAGAGCTGTGGAACAGAAGTCTTTATCAGCTGCTACAATGGAGAATATCATCTTCATAACAGGGTTTCAATATCTAGGCTAGTTTACAGACCCATTGTTTATTAATTGAAGGGGAAGTCAAACTTTCTTGAGGGACTTTATAACTCTATCGACTTATATGCAGTAAATACTACCCTGAACTTTCTCCTAAGGTGTCTGAGGGGCTTCACCAGGGTTAGGTCCATACTGGGGAAAATGGGAAAACTTTTGTTATAGTTTATATGTCTATTAGATATGGATTCTGACACTAAATCCAGATTACCAAAAGTGCCTTATGGAGACCAAATGATAAATGGAGTTTTGTCACAGCTTATTTTATAGTGGGTTCAATAGGACTTGAAACCCACTTTATCCTTATTTGCCTATTTCTATTTTTTTTTAATGAGCTAGCTCTACCTAGCATCTGGAAGAAGTCTCACAGTGATAATTGATCATTGAAATAAGTCATATTATAGCAAGAATGACCAGGTGGAAGACCTCAAAACTACAGTCCCTCCCCTGCCAAACGGAATAGTGAATCGGAAGCAGCACTGTATTCCTGAAAGAACTGTAAATATTACCATCAAAGTCTTAACAGGTCCAGGGATGGTAGAACCTATTATTTTCTTATCTTCAGACATAGAGTAGGGAAAACAAGTGTAGATAATGAGTCTGATTTGGGGAGATAAACTGAAAATTACCAATAATATTTACCAAATAACTACCACATATAGCCCATTTGCTATGCTGAGAAATTTAAAACAACTACCACCATATGGCTAGACTTCATCTTAGTGAATATCATTGAATGATATTAAGTCTAATGAAATAACTCCTTAAAAAATAGGTGAACAATAATGTATTTGTTACAAAATATTATTTGCATGCTAATATTTTCTGCAATTTGATTAAATGCTACTCATGACACCTTTGCTTATGAAAGGAATAGAAACTGTAGAAGTTATTTTTTTAACACTTTTATTTATTTTTGAGAGAGAGAGAGACATCATGAGCAGGGGAGGGTCAGAGAGAAAGGGAGACACAGAATCCAAAGAGGGGCTCCAGGCTCTGAGCTAGCTGTCAGCACAGAGCCCATCGCGGGGCTCAAACCCACAAACTGTGAGATCATGACCTGAGCCAAAGCTGGATGTTCAACCGACTGAGTCACCCAGGCACCTGAGAAGTTATTTTTTTAAATAAAATACTTACTTACGTTTATATCTCTTCCATAAATGTCAATGAACCCATGTTGGTTAATAATATTGCTTACTTATTTTGTTTCCTAAATATTCTATTAATCATCAAGATAGATAGGTTTAAAATCTCTAAATATCACTTTGGATTTCTCTACTTGTCCCTTCATTTTATTCTCAGTTTTTGCTTCATATATTCTAAAATTCAGTTATTAGGCACATATATATTTATGATTTTTATGTCTTCCTGATGAATTGACCCCTTTTCCATTTGGAATTGTCTTACTTAGGAATAATTCTCTTTTTTTAAGTTTATGTTAGTTGATACTACTATAGCTTCTCCAGTTTTCTATGCTTTTTTTGTATATTTTAAAATTTTATTTTAGGGGTGCCTGGGTGGCTTACTTGGTTGAGCAACCGGCTTCGGCTCAGGTCATGATATCACAGTTTGTGGTTTGAGACCCGCATTAGGCTCTCTGCTGACAGCTAGCTCAGAGCCTGGAGCCTGCTTCAGATTCTGTATCTCCTTCTCTCTGTGAGCCTCTCCTGCTCACGCTTTCTCTCTCTCTCTCTCTCAAAAATAAATAAAACATTAGAAAAAAATTTTTAAATTTCATTTTACTTTCAAGAAGTGGATATATTTGTATTTAAATTCCATCTTTTACAGACAATGTGTAGTTAGATCTTGCTGTCTGAAATTCAAGTCCTTTAAATTTGGAGACTTTAGCACATTAATGTTTTAATACATTTTTGTTATGTTTTCATTTATATCTGCAAGTTTACCAGTTACTTTCTATTTATCACATCATGTTTGAGTGTTTATTTTTTGTTCCTGTATACTTTTCATTTCTTGAGATGTTTGGGCTGATTGTTTTTCAGTATTCCATTTTAATGTCTATACTGGCATTTGAGCTATATTTTTTTGCGTTTGTTTGAGTAGTTGCTCTGTTACTCTAAGCAAGATTATAATGTGCATTGTTAACTTAGTACAGTCTTCTTAGAGTCCTTGAACATATTTGTAATTTTAAGTTTGAAGCCTATTTCTGATAATTCCAACATTATTCATATCCTTAGATTTAATCCCATTGAAACTTTTTTTTCACAATGCAAAATTTACCCTCTCCCTCCCTCAAGAAATTATTAATGACAAAATGCATAAGAAACTGTGAGTAAAATAGGAAAATCATTTACATTTTATAAAATTTAGCCCAAAGTTGCCAGCCCAGATAGCTTTAAAGACAATTTTTATCAATCTTTAAAATGTAAATAATTCCTAAAATTCAACTCTTCCACAATATAGGGGGTTGTGGAAACTTTATAATTCTAGCACAGTCTGTTTATGATTTACATAATTAGGCAGATGAAACTTCTAGTGTCCTTGGATTAGAAAAATTAGTCATATTTCCATGTCACAACAAATAATCTCTAGCAGCCACCATCACAATTAATAATAAAACTTGATAGCCAAGTTGTTCTGGAATAATTTAAGGGTGCTTGCTATCATTGTATTTATCTACTATTTTCATAGTATCCTATGTAATACAAAATAAGAGAAGTTTTTTTAATTTTTAATTTACACACACACATGTATATGTAAATGTATATATATTTTATTTTGAGAGAGAGGACACAAGTGAGTAAGGGGAGGAGATAGAGAGAGAATCTCGTAAAGGTGTCGAGAGAGAGAGGGAGAAGTGGGGCTCACCCGAAGTGGGCCTTGTGTTTTTCCCCAAAGCGGGGCTTGTGTTCTCCAGTGTGGGACTCGAGCTCACTGACTCTGAGATCATGACCTGAGCCAAAGTCTGATACATAGCAACTGAGCCACCCAGGCACTCAATAAAAGAAATATTTTAAAAATTAAAGTAGTATCAGACAAGTGACAATGAAATCCTCCTATTTCTATAATCCTTTAATCATGGCTATCTTCTGGATAAATCCAGCAAATGAATTGAAACATTATTATTCCAAATTAAAGTTCACTAGGATGATAACTTAGAAATAGACATATGTTGTTTAAGGAGTGAACTAACCAAAGGTTTTTACCTCACATCTGCTATAAAAATATATTCTAGATGAAACATATATTTTTAAAAATTAGGTTAGTATAAGAATGTTCCTGCCGATATTTATCAGATCATGTATTTGAAATGCCTTTTTCTTGTACAAAATTCAAAGAGGAAACTGTAGAGGAAAATAACTATGTAGTTGCTAACAGAAAAATGAAATATTTACAAAAGCCAACAAAAACCACTAGTGCTAAGAAAAGTTTGGAGCCATTTCAATGAAGGTGCTAGGGTAATCTGGGACAATATGTGAAGCTGTGAAGAGACAGGGAATATTTTCTGAATGGACCTGTGAATTTATATGCAAGGAAAACAGAATAAACAAGAGGAGCTGGCTGTCGAGTCAAAGATGCAGTCCAAGAGATGCAACGGATTGGAGTTTCAGTGGGTAAATGTGTTCAAAGGATTTGAAGGCTGAAGGAAATTTCAGGATTTGTTGTTGAGTAGACATTAATAACATGCCATACAATGGCTTATTTGGAGATACTTAACTATAGAATACTTACATTAACCAAACTAAACATATCCTCAAATTTTATGACATTTAAAATTGAAAGATATTTCATGAGTATCTTTTCAGTATACATAATAAACAAATTAAATGACATGTAGAAACCTTGAGTTTTGTATGTAACTGCCAAAGAAGAATGAGATCAAGGCATGTGAATTTTCATTACATCCTTGAATTTACTTACAATAACTTCATCGCTAGCCTTCCTTTATAAAATGGAGTTTATGTTTTCACATACTCCAAGAGGGGAAGCATTTTTAAGAACTCTGTAGGTACACAATATGCTGTGTATACCCCAAATTTCTAAGAGCTGTGAAACAAGAATTCATTAGCTAACTCCTGAATCTCTTAAATCTGTCAGAGATAGATTTTTCTAGTCCTTCCACAAAAATGCTATCTAAAACTTCTTATATAAATCTACAGTAAATTAAATAAAAATGACTAGTTCATAATCTGAATAACCACAGAGGAAAATAAAATTGGCTAATGTTCCATTTCTCCTTTCTTTTTTTCAAACAGCGGCCTAAATTTTTTGTCCTTCACTGTACTGCAGAGATTTAAAAAATATATATATGTATGAGAAAAATAATTTGTCACCTGCATGGGTTCCCTTAAATTTGCATATCTTTATCTGTCTTGGGAAATGTTAAGCCCACGGACTGCATTTGAGATTGAGTTAGATAAATAAATTGTACAAAAACTAGCTGGTAATTCTATTATCAAAGGAATGAGAGAGTCTATTATTTACTTTTCTCAAATATGCTAATTAATATAGTAGGACAATGAGGGTTACTTTAGTGGAAAAGCTCTTAATTTCTCTAAATCTTAAGTTCCTAACAGTAATGTGGAAATTATCTAAATTATTGTATTTTAGCTTTCAAATGAGATAATGAATTCATGTTACTAGTGACTAATACAATGTTTGGTAATAATTAGATAATCAATAAATTAGAGTTGCTGATGTTATTTTTGTTACATTTTATTGATCATAAGTTGGAAATTGCTAGTAGTTATATTTAGTTTAATAAAAACAGCTATTTCCAGAAACTTAAAAACACCTCTGTTAGGATATAGATTTCATGATACTTTTTTCCCTAGGATATCAATTTCTTCACCCTCTGAGAATAAAATATGTTTGCAAATTGTACCAGCTTTTGCAAATTCAAGATCAAGCTTTAATTAAAATATACCTTTCTTTTGTACTGCTTGGGAACATTACTCTATATATCAGTATCTACCTTTTCAAATAATACCCATAAATATATAATAAATACTGTTATTATATTCATGTAGAAAAATACCCTGAATATTGTTATTTTGAGAAGTAATTATTTTTTAAGTTCTGACTTCTTTCTTTTTAGTTACTATGTTTGTTGCATTGCAGACCTAGATATAACTCATGCTAGTCTTAGAATTTAAAAAGTCAGCAATATATCCATGTATCTTAAATGAAGTGATATTTTTATCATATTTTTAATGAAGTAGGTCTTATATTTATTTTAGGAAAATAAGCATAAGGTATTGTAAAATTTATGGTTTCTATATTATATACACAAATGTAAGCAATACATGTATCCCAAAATCATTTTTTTAGTGATAAATCAATGGGAAAAAAGGTTGATTTAGGCCAAAGTAATTAGATATTTAACATTTGTTTGTTCAGATGACTTTTGGCACATGACTTAAGCACAATCATCATTTTATGTATTAATTTGCATATTATCTCATAGAAGAACATATACATATTCATATTTCATATGTTTCATATTTCTGTATTACATTTCCCATACTCTAGACTGTTTTCTATGCTGTTATTTCTAGAGCAAGATATTTCAAACTACTTATCTGGGTGTTATAGTCATTCTAGTGTCTTAATATCGATTGCTTATATACAAGATGAAAGAGGTTATTTTCAGGGTGTCATTGTTTTAGTGGCCTTGTTTAAACTGCTCAGCAAAAAAGGCCAATCTGAGTGTCTGTTTGCTGCATTATAAATTGCCTGTGTCGTATATATTGGCATTAGGAACAGACTGAAAAATGGATACTCTAAGGTGGAACTTCTTAAAACCGTAAATTTCTGAAATCCTTAGAACATCACATACCCTGGAGAGATATGTTTTGCCTTGGGATGTAATTTAAGGACTCTGTTCATAATATTGTAAGAATTTCTTCTGCCAAACACTTGTATGAGAAAGGAGAAAATCCTTTTATATTCTTTATGACATTCAGATGGAAAAATTGAAGCTGAATTTGAGAAACAATGATATAGTTAGCCTTTAAACAACAACAAAGAAACATAATATAAAATAAATTTTTATAAAAATTGATTGGCCACAAATATAAAAAATTTATATTACTCCTGTATAATTATAAAATTTAAAACTGTTTTGTAGAACATGGCTACTTTTTTTTTATTTTGGCATGCTGATAGATATCGTTGACATGTTTTATATTTTTGTATCTCTGGCAGTTGATTATCTTCCTTTCAGAAGAAAAGTATATTTTATTGAAGTTTACTAAATGTGGACTCCTTTGGGGAAGAAGTAGAGTTTGGTGATTCAATTGCATATTTTGAAGTTAGCCTGAAGGGAGTTATGAATAAAATATTGATTTTAAAATTGTGAAAGATTCATTTTATAATTGTATTTTATATAAGCCATATGCAGAGTATTATTTTTTTCTGAAAATATTCCTGTATCTATCATTAATGCAACCTTTTAGTCTTGATGGTAAGGAACATAGTTGTACTCTAAAATACTTTATTTTTGTTATCTCATTTTCTTTCCCCTGATTCCTACAAGGTAGTTCAAAGAGACTATATTATTGTCCCAATTTTACAAATTGGGAAACTGAGCCAAGGACTGTCAAGTAATAGACCCAAGCTCATTAAACTCTATTGCTATAATTCTCTATTAGTTAAGTAACTGGGACTGGTAACTCTTCAATTTTTACCCACAGGATAAATAAGTAATCTGTGTTTATTTTTAAATGATGGTGAGCTGCTCCCAAAGCTAAATCCATATCCTGTGTATGTTTGCTAATTGTGCTATTTTGTGGGACCCTAATGTTTCTGAGTCCCTTTAGCATACACTAAAATGATTAAGAAAATAAAATGTTTTAATGGTAAAACAATCCTTATTTCTATTTGCTCATTGCTGTGGAACTGTATCTTCTTCCCTAGAGGTAATGACAACAACATTATGTTAAGGATTATTAAGTATGGAAATTTTTCAGAGGAAAAAAAAGATTAAGAAATCTCCCTTGTCCAAATCTCTTCTCATATAAAGCACATCTGTTGTTTTGCTGCCCAGCATCTGTTTAGCTTTCTGGAAACAGCACTCTGACTTTTTGTATGAGAAATTATCCTTCCATTTGATCTAGTGAGAGAGTTTGTCCAAACCTTTTTTTTAGCTAAGGGAACGAAACCAAGGCTGGGCCAAACTGACTTTCTTCTCTGGGTATTTGAACTTTGAGCAAAATGAATGTTAAAAAGACTGAGCAAGATTGGAACTTATTCTTCTACTCTAATTTTTGGTACATTGGAGAGACTCACATTGGTTCTCATTTCCTACTGAATTACACTTGGTTTCCTTCTGACCACTTATAAAGCATTCCCCTTAGATTTTTGAGCTACCCACTACCTTTCCTATAAATCCCTTTTCTAATTAACTTAGCCTTTATCAGTTTAAGTTGCTTGAGTGAAGGGAATAATGTCTTGCAATGTTAAACTGCTAGGCCTTTCACTTTTCTCCCCATAAATCATGTTCCTTGGTGCTGTTCATAACTCTGGAGAAGGGGTAGGAGTATCGATAATAAGGTCTTAAGGAAGTCTGGGGAAAAAAAAGATTAAGTGGAAAATCTATTCTTTTGGTACCTGATAAATTTTTAAGAACAAGAATGGAGTGAAAGTTGTAGGTGTTGCGACAAATGTTCCTTCCTCTCCCTTATCAGGACTGAAGTCACTGAAGGAGGGAGTACTTAAAAGTATTGGTGGTAAAGGTCAAAGAAATAAGGGGCTTTTTATTCTCCGACTATCTGTTTTGGATTTTGAAATCTGACTGAAGTCTTACAAGATGGCATAAGTATGTCTGAATATTAACCTGTGTTGTAGAGTATTTAGCCACCATAAGTGTCTTTTTTTAGCTTCTTTGAACTTCGTTGTTCTAGCCAGAGACAAAAAGTATGAAGCAGTTCCCTCATGTGCAGTGTGGGAAGATGTGATTCTGTAATCAACAGGAGAATCAGTTGGTGGAGTTTGAATAAAGTCACAAATTCGGGAGATCTGAAGCATCAGCAATGGTGGGAAAGGCACAAAATCAACAGATAGGGCCTGTGGAGCTGATCTAGCGGAGAGCAAAGTATTCTCAAATAGCAAGAAGTGAATCGTGACTAGGTAGAAAGTCAGTGCTAGTGCTGCCAGCATCAGAAGGGAAGTTGTATTCAACAGAAACTGATCCTTGCTAACCAGTTAAGAGCAGGGATCTAAGAGGAGCCAGAAGACAGTGGAGAGATGGGACTCCATCCTCTTCAGAGACCTCAGGAGCATAGTGATATATCCTGTGGCCCACATATCTTAGGTTGGATGAAAGAGAGGGAGGAGAACATAGTAACATGAATGCTTTAACAAAATGAAATAAAGGAGCCTTTAACACCATAACGTGGCTATTTTAACATTGGTCTCTCATTTTTAATTTTTAATTTATTTATTTTAAAATGTTTTATTTATTTTTGAGAGAGAGAGCACAAGCAAAGGAGGAGCAGAGAGAGGGGGACAGAAGATCCAAAGCAGGCTCTGTCCTGACAAAGTGAGCCTGATGAGGGGCTTGAACTGATGAACTGTGAGATCATAACCTGAGCCGAAGTCAGTCACTCAACAGACTGAACCACCCAGGGGCCTGGTTTCTCTTTTTTAAAAATCTGTCAGTTATACTAGTTGCAAAGCAAAGCAACTAGTATAACTGACCAAAGTAACTTAGACAACAGAGACTTATTTTAAACTTCAGATAACAAAAATTCCAGAAGTGGACACTCCCAGATATCACAGAGATCAAGACTCTTATTTTGGTCCGAATTCCTTTCATTGTTATGATCTGCTATACTTAGTATGCTAGCAAAGTCTTCCCTCTTGGTTTTAAGATGGCTGCAGCTTCCCCAATTATCACATTCTAAACACATTCAAAAACAGGAAGAAGCAAAGCAAGTAGGTGGCTCAGCTGGTTAAGAATCCAAAACTTGATTTTGGCTTTGGTGATGATCCCACGGTTCATGAGTTAAGCCCCACATCAGGCTCTGCACTGACAGCAGGGATCCTGCTTGGGATTCTTTGTCTCCCCCTGTGTCTGTCTATCTGTCTGTGTCTGTCTCTCTCTCAGAAATAAACAAACATTTAAAAAAAGTTAAAAACAGGAAGAAGGATGTTGATGGGCAAGTGACAAAGGCAAGCTTTCTTATGTGCTTTTCACTCCTTATTAGGAGAAATATATTTCTGAAAAACCTCAAGTAGACTTCTAGTTTCTGGTCTGTTTTGTAAAATATTTGGAAATCACCACTCCATCTTAACAACAATAAAAAGCTGAACAGAATAAAATATCAACAGCTCTTCTTAGATCTGTAAGAGAAGGGAGGTCACAGAGCAATTTGCTGCTTTCCAAATTGGAGATACTGACAAACTAATATAGAGAATCACAAATTTCTGAAGCAGAAACTCACTTGCTAAAAATTCCACAGAAACTAGTGCCATAGTAGAGAAACCTGAACTAGAATTGAAGAATTTCTTCTGATTAATTGTGGAAGAGTGGGAGATAAAAACTGCAAGTAAGGTGACCCTATAATCAGGGAGACTGAACCATTCTGTAATTTTTGTCTCAGACTCTGCGAGATTCTCACAGTGAATATCAGAGAAGGGCCCCTAATACTTTTGGGAGGGAGAAAGGAAAGGGGCCATTTGGAAATACACCAGATCATTCTGTTTTTCTTGATGAGATCTGCCTTGGGAGAAACTGACTAGAGCTGAATGTGCTAGGGTCCTATCAGATCCTAACTGATCTGGGGGAAGGGAAATACTCAACTCTCGCCATCTCTAGACCCACTCTGGCCATCTTGTCACACCTAAGGAGGGGGATGACTAGAAAGCATGTGAAATTTATAGTCCAGAGCCATAGGCTCATGTCATATGATTATAGAACTATAATCATAGTATTATAAAAGACTTCCCCTCCTCCATACCTTACTGCCACATTACTAAAAGCCTGTTTACAGTAACTTATCCAGAATAACATGTCTGGCTATCAAGAGAAAGATCACAAGATATACTAAAAGCAGGGTAAAAACCCAGTTTCAAGGAACATAGAAATCTTTAGAACCAGACATGACAGGGATGTTGGCACTGTCAGTCTAGGAATTTAAAGCAACTATGACTAGGACGCTAAGGGCTCTAGTGATAAAGGAGACAATAGACAAGGATGCATGAGCAACGTAACCAGGAAACTGGCAGTTTTAAGAAAGAACCAAAAACATTGAATTTTTTTTACAGAAATGAAGAATGCCTTTGATTATTTGATTATCATCAAATGCTTTTGATGGACATGGCTGAGGAAGGAATCTCTGAGCTGAGATGATCTCAATAGAAATCTGCAAAACTGAGATGCAAACAGGAAAAAAAAAGACTTTGAAAAGCAGAACAGAATATCCAAGAATGGGGGGACAACTACAAAAGATATATGCATAATGGAAATTGGCATAATTTTAAAAAATTATCCAGGAAGTTATTTTGCAGGTATTAAACACCTGATTCTGAAGATTAAATGGAGAGGCCAAAGACCCAGAATAGCAAACACTCTATTAGGAGGAGAACAAAGAGAATTGACAGTACCTGATGTCAGAACTTACTACAAAGCTACAGGAGTCAAGATAGTATGGTTTTAATAAAAGAATATACAAAAAAATACAAATAGATCAGTGTGACAGAGTAGAGTCCAGAAATATACTTGCATAACTATAATCTGTCCATCTTTGGCAAAGGGGCAAGGGGAATACAATGAAGCAGAGATAATCTTTCTACAAATGGTGCCTGAACAACTGGACATCCATTTGCAAAAAAAAAACAAAACAAAACAAAGAATCTAGGTACAGATCTTACACCCCTCTTAAAAATTAACTTGAAATGGATCATAGACTTAAACGTAAATGCAAAAATATAAAACTCCTACAAGAAAACATAAAAGAAAACCTAGATGAGTTTGGGTATGGTGAAGACGTCTTAGAAACAGCACCAAAATCATGATCCATGGAAAGAAGAACTGATAAGCTGGTTTTACTAAAATTAAAAACTTCTGTCCTGTGAAAGACAATGTCAAGAAATGAGGAGACAAGCCACAGACTGAGGGAAAATATTTGTAAAAGACACATAAAATACAGATAAAAGAGTTATCTAAAACATATATGAATCTTTGAAACTCAATAATAAAACAAAGAGCCTGATTTAAAAAATGAATCAAAGACTCTAATAGACATTGTGCCAAAGAAGATGTACAGATGCCAAATAAGCATATGAAAATATATTCCACATCATATGTCACAAGAGAAATAACAAAGCAATGAGAAATTTATTAGAATGGCCAAAATCCAGAAAACTGATAACACCAAATGCTAGCAAGGATGTGGGGTAAAAGGAACTCATTCATTG
Source organism: Suricata suricatta (assembly GCF_006229205.1). Classification (NCBI taxonomy): domain Eukaryota; kingdom Metazoa; phylum Chordata; class Mammalia; order Carnivora; family Herpestidae; genus Suricata; species Suricata suricatta. Next base: position 55,323,832 of record NC_043708.1, on the reverse strand, counting down.
CTGGTGGGAAAGCACAATGGTACAGCCACTTAGGAAGATAGTTTTGTAGTTTCTTACAAAATTAAAGATGCTCTTACCATACAATCCATCAATAGTGGCCCTTGGTATTTATCCAAAGAATTTGAAAACATATCCACACAAAAACCTGCACAGGAATGTTTATAGCAGTTTTATTCACATTTGCCATACTTGGAAGCAGCCAGGCAAGATGTCCTTCAGTAGGTGAATAGATAAATAAACTGTGGTATACCCAGTGCTGAATATTATTCAGCACTAAAAACAAATGAGCTAACAAGTCATGAAAACGCATGGAGGAACCTTAAATGTTTATTGCCATGTGAAGAAGCCAGTCTGAAAGGCCATATGCTGTGCGAATTTGACTATGTGACATTCTGGAAAGGGCAACATTATGGAAACAGTAAAATGATCAGTGGTTGCCAAGGGTTTGGGGGAAGGAGAGATGAATAGAATTTTTAGAGCAGTGAAACTTGAATGATATTATAATGGTGTATATCTGTCATTATACATTTGTCCAAACCATGGAATCTGTAACACCAGAGTGAACCTAATATAAAGTATGGACTTTGAATGATAATTATGTGTCAGTGCAGGTTCACTGGTTTTAACAAATGTTCCACTCTAGTGAGGGATATTGATAACGGGGAAGCTGTGAGGAGCTAGGAGGGTCAAGGAGCTTATGAGAATTCTCTTTCATTCAGTTTTTTCATGAACCTAAAAACTTATCCAAAAACAAAGTTCATTTTTAAAAATAGTCCTTAAATAGACTCTCTCTTATGTCATATTGTCCTCTCCAAGTTGTAAATGCACTGGGAAAGGTGTATGGAAGGTGTATGCATCATGTACACTCCTTAGTCCTCATCTCCTATTTAACCCACTCCTCCTCCCACCTGCCCTCTGATAATTATCAGTTTGTTCTTTATAGTTCACAGTCTATAGTTCTTGGTTTCTCTCTCTCTCTCTCTCTCTCTTTCTCTCTTTCTCTCTCTCTCTCTCTTTTGCTCATTGCTTTGTTTCTTAAATTCCACATACAAGTGAAATCATATGATATTTGTCTTTCTCTAACTTATTTTGCTTAGCATAATACTCTAGTTCCATCCATATCGCTGTAAATGGCAAGTTTTCATGCTCTTTTATGGCTGAGTAATAATCCATTATATATATATCACCTCTTCTTTATCCATTCATCAGTCAGTGGATTTTGGGCTGTTCTAATACTTTGGTTATTGTAGATAATGCTGCTATAAATTTGGGGGTGCATATCCCTTTGAATGAGTATTTTTGTATTCTTTGGTAAATAGTTATGCAATTGCTGGGTCATAGGGTACTTCTATTTTTAACTTTTTGAGGAAGCTCTGTACTGTATCCATTTGCATCCCTACCAGCAGTGGAAGAGGGTTCCCCTTTCTCCACCCACTCATCAATACCTGTTGTTTCTTATGTTGTTGATTTTGATTTGTCTTTCTCTAATGGTAAGTGATGTTGAGCATCCTTCCATGTGTCTGTTGCCATCTGTATGTCTTTGGAAACATGCCTGTTCATGTCCTCTGCCCATTTGATTGGATTATTTGCCTTTTGGGTATTAAGTTTAATGGGTTCTTTATATATTTTGGATACTAATCCTTTATCAGATATGTAATTTACAAATATCTTTTCCTATTCCATAGGCCATGTTTTAGTTTTGTTGATTATTTTTTCCCTGTGCACAAGCTTTTTTATTGTGATAAAATCCCAATAATTTATTTTTGGTTTTATTTCCCTTCCCTCAGCGGACATATCTAGAAAGAAGTTGCTATGGTCAATGTCAGAGAAGTTACTGCCTGTATTCCCTTCTAGGATTTTTGTGGATTCAGTCTCCTATTTAGGTCTTTAATCTCTTTTGAACTTATTTTTTGTGTATGATATAAGAAGGTTGTCCAGTTGTATTATTTTGTATGTTGCTGTCCAATTTTTCCAATGTCCTTTGTTGAAGAGACTGTTTTTCCCATTGGGTATTTTTTCTTGCTCTGTTAGAGATTACTTGGCCATATAATTGTGGGCTCATTTCAGGGTTTTCTGTCTACACCTATTTTTGTGCTAGTACCATATCATTTTGATTACTAATGCTTTGTAATATAACTTGAAGTTGGAATTATGATGCCTTCAGCTTTATTTTTCTTTTGTAAGGTGGCTTTGTCTATTCAAGGTCTTTTGTTGTTCCATACAAATTTTACTGTTGTTTTAGGAACCTGTAGAATTTTTATCCTCCATAATGGAAGGAGTCTCTGCTACTATAGAAGTGCGTGTATTCTATTCATTTTGTCATAAAATCCATCTTGGTATATTTCTTCCATTAAATCAGGTGACCAGTACTTGGTAGTAAGCCTGTGGAAAGTAATATTTTATTTTTATTTAAATTTTTAATGTTTACTTATTTTTGATAGATAGAACACAAATGAGGGAGGAGAAGAGACAGTGGGAGACACAGTATCTGAAACAGGCTGTAGGCTCTGAGCTGTCAGCAAAGTCACAGACTGTGAGATCATGTCCTAAGCTGAAGTCGGATGCTTAGCTGACTGAACCTCCCCAGTAATATTTTATTTTGAAAAAGGACTAGTTTTAGTCAGAAGTCAGTGGATCAGTTTCTTTCTCTTTAACATACAAGTCATGTGACATTGCATAAGTCAGGGAAGTTCTCTGAATCTCTTCATGCTCATTTGAATATGAGGTGATTTATATTATATGCATTTATGATACTTGAAAGAATGAGCATAACTGTTTTTATGTTGAAAGTGTTATATAGGCATCACCTATTATTTACTACTATATTTATTTTGTATTCATTCAGTTATTCAATAAAAGTTTGCTGAACAGGTGCTGTTTGCCAGGCAGTGTTCTAGGTTCTAGAAATAAAACAGTGATGAAACAATTTTATTACTTCATGGAATTTACTCTTTAAGGTGGGAGTGGTTGTGGCAGAACATGAGCAATAGAAAATAAACATAGCATCTGTTATTAAATTAAAATGTAAGTTTTATGAGAGAGATTTTGTGTGATTTGTTCATTCCTTAGAATATCATCTGACACATAGTAGTCAATAATAATTGGTGGTAACACATAATTGTTATGGAAATAAGTATAGCATGGCAAAGTGATAGAGTAACAGGTGGGTGCCACTTAATATAAGGTGATTGTCCCTCATCTCTTGGACATTTCAGCAAATATTTGAGTGCACTGAGGTTATCTGGGAGAACATTCCAGAAGAACTAGCATGTGCACATTTTCAAGCAAGGCATTATGCTCCTCACATATGGCTGGAAGGAGGGAGAGAGTGGTAGAAGCAGGAATCAGAGACACAGGTAGAAACCAGATTATGTAGGGCTTTGTAAGTCATAGGAAGGACTTGAATTTTATTAAATGGGATGAAGGAGATGAGTAGCTACAACTTGAGATATATCATGATCTAATACATATTTTACAGATATTATTTTCATTGGTTTCTTTAACAGAGTCTGTAGAGGGGCAAGTATCAAAGAAATCAATTATTATGCTATGATTGTCATTATCATCACATTATTAATATTATTAACTTTTTGTCCTCCTTATTGAGAAATATTATTCTTTAAATATATCTTCACCCAAATGTTTTATATATTAAAGCCATGAGAAAGCAAATACAGAAAGATTCAGATCTAGAAATCAACCAAATATAATTTCTAGAAATAATTAAAAAAAAAAACCACTACTGTTGAAGCAGCCCAATAGATGCTTAATAGATGAATGCAGTAAGATGTGGTAGACACACACACACACACACACACACACACACACACACACACACAGGAATATTATTCAGCCATAAAAATAATGAAATTTTGCCATTTAAAATGACATGGATGGAACTAGGGTGTATAATGCAAAGCAAAATAAGTTAGAGAAAAACAAATAACATGATTTCACTCATACGTTGAATTTAATAAACAAAATTGATAAACAAAAGTGGGAAGGAGAGACATAAAAACAGTCTCTGGTTCCCTGGGGAGAGGTGCGTGAGGGGTGGGCAAAATAGGTGATGGGAATTAAGGCGTGCGCTGATGTGATGTATGAAATTGTTGAGTCGCTATGTTGTGCACCTGAAACTAAACACTGTATGTTAACATACCAGAATTAATATTGTAAAAAATAATGTAAAAAAGAAAAAAAAAAGTATTGTCAACAAAAGCTTCCTGGATTAATTAAATAACAGGTTGGACATAGCTGGAAACAGAATATGTTGGCTGGAAGCTAATTTGAGATAATGAACTAGAATGAAGTTTGGAAAAATACAGAGATGGAAAGTAAGAAATTAGGAGATAGGAAAGATAGGGGTGCCTGAGTGGCTCAGTCAGTTAAGTGTCCGACTTTGGCTCAGGTTATGATCTCACAGTTCCTGAGTTCCGGACCCATGTCAGGCTCTCTGCTGACAGCTCAGAGCCTGGAGCCTGCTTTGGATTCTGGATCTCCCTATTTCTCTGCCCCTCTTCTGTTTGCTCTCTCTCTCAAAAGTAAATAAACACTAACAGATAGAAAGAGAGAGAGAGAGAGAGGAAAGATAGGTTGGCATGGTCCAAACATCATCTCAGAGGTATGTATTAGAATTAGTGAAAGCAAATGTATGCTGGCATAGATGCTGACAATTTTCTGGAATTAATACAAAGTAAGCATTTTTACAATCAGCAAACACAGAAAATCCTTAGCAGAACCATAAAACCATCCTATGAAATTTTAGTGAAATTGCAGAGTAGAAAAATGAAAATGTCTTACCAGAGACAGAGAGGAAAGATCTACTACTTACAATTTAACCTGAAAACAGATATATCAGCAGAAAAAATAGAGTCCAAAAAGGAAGGCGTAACTTCAAAATACTGAAACTGATAGGATAAAATATTGTCAACCTGAAACTCTGTACCCAGTTAAGTAATCATTAAAGATTGAATGTGAGGGAAATCTATTTCCATGAACTAAAGACTGAGTGGGGGGTTAACTCGCAAGCCATCCCTGAAAATTATTTTGGAAGAAGAAAAGTGAATTCCAAATGAAGAAATGAAATACATGTTGGAAAAGTAAACAAATAAATTAGTAAACCTAAAACCACACCAGGAAAAATGAAAATAGTGACGCACTTTGGAGTGTGAAAACCAGGTCGAGTAAAAGTAATCAGAAAAGTAACAAGGAAGACAGTAGGTGACAATTGTAGTTAAAACTTTCTAAGATATTTTGTATTACTTTACTTGAAGCTTTTATATCAAACATGCAAGTTCAAATTTAATGCCATCTATAAAGGCAACGAAAAAGAACACATAGTATCCAAAACATTAAAGGGCAGTGGGGTGGGGAGGGGAATGGAACTAAAAACAAGGAAATTAGCAATATATTTTATGATAAAAGATAAAGAAAACATTACATTGTAATTAAGCAATATTTAAAACTCAAATTTGTATCTTTACATACATTAAACAGAGTAAAAATTATAATTTAATAATATAAGCAGACCCATATAAGTTAATCAAAAGAAAAGAATGTAGAAGGAAAAGATAGCAAATATAGGAATGTACTTAATGATACAGAAAACAAATATTTTACTCGGATCTTTGAAGCTGTTCATTTGAAAAGTTTCGTTAAATAGTAATTTTTTTGTTGTTGAATCAAACCAAGAGAACATATGCTAGAAATAAAAGGTGTCTATAAAAGGGATTGAAAATATTATTAAAATTTTCATTGGAATATATTTGGAAAAATTAAATTAAATAGGTAATTTTAGAGGGAAAATATTATTTTTAGGGGTTTAATTATTATAATAAGTATAATCTTTAAAGTAATTGGAATCTATACTAAGATTACATCAGGTACAAATGTTTTTTCTCTTATTCTAATAAAGTAGTATTATATAGCATTAGAGAAAGGAAAAGACAGAATTGTCTCATATTATTTGATGTGCTTTATATAATCATAATGAAGAAAATAAGGAAGACAAAGTGGAGGAAAAATAAAAGTCTCGCTTGTAAATATAAATACAAAAATCATAAAATATGTTATAAAACTGAATTGGGCAATACATAAAACATAATATATGTACTTTAGTTGCCCTACTTTACTATATTCCAGGAATGTAAATGTCTTAATATAAGAAAATATTATTAACAAAATTAATAGAGTAAAGCAGAAGTCTCATTTGATCTTTCAATATATGCAAAAAAACCATAAGTCATGACAAAAACTACCTAGTCATGAGAGACAAACAAAGTAAATGATGGAGAGAAGGGACTGTCCTCAATTTAATGGACAGCTACAAAAACCTACAGTTGATGCAGTGATAAAAAAAACCCAAAACTTTAAAACTAGGCAGGGCAAAAAGAACATATACCTGGGAACAAAAATCAGAATGACGGTGAACTTCTCATTAAAATTTATGCAACGCATAAGTTAACTTCAAAGTGTACAAAGGATTAATATAACTTTGTGGGGAAATTTGGCAAAATTCCTAATAACATTGTAAATGCATAAACATTAAGCTCAGAAATTATAATCTTGGAGGCACCTTTTAGTAAAACTCTCACACATAAAGCGATGTTTATCATAGAGAAATCTTCAAACCTAGAGATATGTACAAAATGTACATTGAAACACTGTTTCTCAAGGCAATGCAAAGAAAATTTTTTAACTGAAGAAAAATACCTCTATATTTTAGCATGGTGAAAGGATCTAAAAACAAAAACAAACCCCTCTGTTTTTTTTAATGTGTGGAAATATTATGTATTATGCAACAGTTAACATGAATTTGCTATATTATTGTCTGAAAACAGTCATTGGACTGGGAAAGAGGTATGATAAAATCTTTTGTAATAATAAAACTGTTTCTACTCTTAACACTACCTGGTCTCGTGCCCACTGTGAGAAAGGTGCCAGAGAGTAGAAACCCCTGGAGTTCAGTATAATTAGAAATTCTCTGATGGGTAGGGTTATCAGCAATGAAGTCTAGGGCCTCAAAATAGAAACTTATCTTGGGGATAATTGAATTGAATCTGGCCTCAACTTTACACCCAGGTAGATGTGTGTGTAAGTGTTATCAGTGGATGAAAGCTGATGGAATAGGTTTGAGTCTGGTGCTGCGTGTGTCTGAGTGGGAAACTGATACTTTCATTTGAAAGTAAACTAAAGACCTAATAACTTAGGGGACCAGTCAGATAGCCATTGCAGGTTGAATGCCAGATAGGAACTCGACAATCTGCACAGAGACTTGGCCAGCAAGACCAAGACTTAGTGGGAAAGGATGCACTAATTGTTCAAAAAATACTTTTCCACACTAAAACTTGGATCAGAAAATAGCAACTAAAAATGTTTCATTCTCTAGTTCTTTCTTTGCCATGAATTTAGAAAGAGGATTGGTTCTTTTGTGTTTATATAAGGACAAAAATGAGGTAGGAGCTCCCAGGAGGAAGAAATAGGACGTCCTATTAATTTGAGCAAGTGAGAGCTCTAGAAGTTAATAGAAATATTAAAAAGAGAGGTGATTTACGTATTCCCAAGCTACCAGTAGTACTGGAAGTGTCTAGATTTGTCTGTGTATTTCTTTCTTTGTTTAAAGCCATGAGTTTAAATATTAACTTCCTCAGTAAAAAATGGGAAAAATCAAGTTTAGAAGATTTGTTTGTGAAATGCATTAGCAGACTACTTGGAAATATATATCACCATTTAGCCTTTGAGGGCCAAAATTTTATCCTTGTCTTTGGCTTTATTTTGGAGTTCATTTGGCAACATAATTTATAAGCTATGTGAACTGTGTTTTTTTTTTTGTTCTTTTCTATGAGCTTTAGTCATCACCCTGCTAAACTTCTGAACTGCTGTGAAACTGTGTAACATCATGTTTATGAAACTGCTTAAAACCAAGTTTTTATTATTTTTTTTATTTTTTAATGTTTGTTTATTTATTTATTTATTTTGAGAGAGAGAATGAGAGAAAGAGAGCACAAGTGGAAGAGGGGCAGAGAGAGAGAAAGGGAGACACACAATCCAAAGCAGGCTCCAGGTCCCGAGCTGTCAGCACAGAGCCCAACGCGGGGCTCGAACTCATAAACCATGAGATCACGACCTGAGCTGAAGTCGGATGCCCAACTGACTGAGCCACCTAGGTGCCCCCCCTCAATTTTTATTTTGAATTCTTTTAAGCAAAGGGTATTTTCCATAATGCCTTATGTAAGAAAACTGATAGCTATGAAATTAAAATGAGAACAGGAAAGTTCAAAACTAAAATATTTCTTTGTCATGTGAACTTGTTACCATATTATCTCTCATTTGGGTTTTGCTTAAAGGACAATCTCATGGGTTCCAGGAGGGGAGGAGAGAAGAGTATCATCCATATTATTGATAGTTTGTCTTACCATTTCTTACATTTTCTTCAGTATTTTTATTCATTTCATACTTATTTGTCTATTACCTGAATCTTCTAATTGTAAAAAATTGAGGAGTAAATGTAAGTAAAAAATGGAAGCTGTAATAAGAAAAAAAAATGGTAGTCACTTTCAACCAGTTATCCACCCACCTCATATTACTTACAGTGCAGAACACTCAATTTTAAATGTAACTCTCTAATTCCACAGCACAGAAAATGAGACTATATATATCATTACAATCCCCAGTAGAGATAATGAGAGCATATGCACAGCTACAACTATCCATTGCGATAATGAGATTATAAATACTATACTCCTACTGCTTCCAGGTGTAATGAGAAGCTACTGTTTTATGGTCATATTTTTGCAATCATCCTTGAGACCAGGAGATAGTAAATTCAAAGATAACCTAATGAGGAATAGAAACAGATAACCATTTATCATAGTCTTTCTAAAATCAGTTCACAAAGAAAGGTACGAATGGCAACAAAGTTACAGAACATATTCATTTGTTAACCAATACCTGCTATTCTTAGAGAGCCATGAACAATGAAGGTGTAACTAAGAAGCAGTAACCTGGAATAGTCCTTTACAGAGTTAAAGGTCATGTCCATAGTTCTTATAAAAAGTAGAGTACGATTAAGAGACTGTTTGAAATATTCACTTAATGAATTTCTATTCTCTTAAGGAAAAATCTGTGCCTAACACATTATCAATAAATTACATTGTTGGCAGTAGTATCTATTTTCTACAGCCAGATGATACTTATACATCCTAGGTACTTCCACTTTCCTAGAGATACTTGTGTTTAAAAATGTTATGTGGAAAAAAAAAGTTTTGTGGAAAAAACTCTAGGCTCAGGGTGGGGATAGGGTGGGGGTTGAGTGCCAAAGTAATAATAATAATAATAATAATAATAATAATAATAGAGTGTGCATATAAATACATATGTAACATTTTGCTCAGTTTTGATGCTTGAAATTTAATTCCCCAAAGTAAAATATTCCTTTATGTATGAAAAGGTGATTCTAGCTTTAGAAAGATGGGAGTAAAATTTTCAACCTCTACTGCATGTAAGTAGGTTGTAAATATTTTATTTCTGATTATTTTGAGCCTCTTTACTAGAAGTTTAAGTCAAGTCCAGGTTTTGGATGTTCACAAAATTATTTCTACCTACCTCTAAAGTCATAATCCACCACGCACCCCACCCTGTAAATTTCAGATATTGCTCATCATGACAAGTTCCCTCCTTAATCCTTATTACCTATTTAACCTATTCCTCTAGCTCACATCCCTTTTGGTAACCATCAGTTTATTCTCAATAGTTAAGAGTCTGTTTCTTGGTTTACCGCTCTCATTCTTTTATTTTTTTCTCCCTTTTTTGTTCATTTGCTTTGTTTCTTAAGTTCCACATACGAGTTAAATCGTATGGTATTTGTCTTTCTCTTATTGACTTATTTTGCTTAGCATCATATTCTCTAGCCCCATTCATATTGCTGCACATAGCTAGATTTCATTCTCTTTTATGGCTGAGTAATATCACATTGTAGATATATGCATCAACTCTTCTTAATCCATTCATCAGTCAACAGACACTTGGGCTATTGTAATTTGGCTATTGTAGATAATGTAGCTATAAACATTAGAGTGCATGTATCTTTCTCTGAATAAGTATTTCTGTATTTTTTTGGGTAAATACCTAGTAGTGCAATTTCTGGGTCATAGGATAGTCTATTTTTAGCTTATTGAGGATGCTTCACACCATGATGTTTTCCAGTGACTGCACCCGATTGCATTCCCATCAATAGCATAAGAAGTTTCCATTTTGTTCATAACCTTGTCAATACCTGTTGTTTCTTGTATTGTTAATCTTAGCTATTCTGATGGGTTTGAGGCAATATAGTTTTGATTTGCATTTCTTTGATAAGTGATGTTGAGCATCTTTTCATTTGTCTGTTGGCCATCGGTATATCTTCTTTGGAAAAATGCATAGTTGTGTCCTCTGCCCATTTTTAATTGGATTAGTTGTTGAGGGTTGGATTTTTATAAGTTTTTTACAGATGTGTGCGCGCGCACACACACATACGCACATCCCTGAGCATAGAACGTTTTCCCATTCCTTTGTGTCATCTTTAATTTATTTCGTCAGTGTAGTCAGGTCTTCCACCTCTTGGTTAGGTTTATACGTAGGTATCTTATTGTTTTTTTGGTGCACTTGCAAATGGGATTGATTCCTTAATTTCTCTTTCTGCTGCTTCATTATTGGTGTATAGAAGTGCAACAGATTCCTGTACATTGGTTTTGTACTCTGTGACTTTACTGAATTTGTGTTATCAGTTCTAACAGTTTTTTTGGTGGAGTTTTTCTGTATATAGTATCATGTCATCTGCAAATAGTGAAAATTTGACTTCTTTTTTGCCAAGTTGCATGCCTTTTATTTCTTTTTGTTGTCTGATTGCTGTGGCTAAGTCTTCTAGTACTGTGTTGAACACAAGTGGTCAAAATGCACATCTTGGGCTTGTTTCTGACAGTAGAGGAAAAGCTCTTTGTTTTTCTCCATTGAGAATTATATAAGATGAGAGTTTTTCATCTGTGGCCTTTATTATGTTCAAGTTCAAGTTCCCTCTATGCCTGCTTTGCTGAGAATTTTTGTCATGAATGGATGTTGTACTTTGTCAAATGCTTTTTTTTTTGCATCTACTGAGAGCATCGTGTTTTTTTCCCCCTTTTGTTCATGTGATATATCACATTTATTTGTGAATATTGAACCATCCTTGCAACCCAGGAATAAATCCCACTTGATCATGGTGAAGGATTTTTTTTAAATGTTTTTATTTATTTTGAGACAGAGAGAGACAGAGCATGAGCAGGGGAGGGACAGAGAGAGAGAGAGAGGGAGACACAGAATCGCAAGCAGGCTCCAGGCTCTGAGCTGTCAGCAGAGTCCGATGCGGGGCTCAAACCCACGAACGTGAGATCATGACCTGAGCTGAAGTCAGAGGCTTAGCTGGCTGAGCCACCCAGGCACCCCGGTGAATGATTTTTAAATATATTATTGAATTCAGCTTGCTAATATTTTAATGAGAATTTTTTTATGTCTATGTTCAGAGATATGGGCTTGTAGTTCTTTTTTTTAGTGATCTTTATCTGGTTTTAGTATCAGAGTAATGCTAACCTCATAGAATATTTGGAAGTTTTTCTTCCTTTTCTATTTTTTTGGAATAGTTTGAGAAAAATAGGCACTAACTCTTCTTTAAATACTTAGTAGAATTTGCCTGTGAAGTCATTTGGTCCTGGACTTTGGTTTGTTGGGAGTTTTTTGATTACTGATTCAGTTTCTTTACTGATTATTAGTTTGTTCAAATTTTCTTTCTTTTGTTTTTCATTTATTCATTTTTGAGAGACAGAGAGAGACAGGGTGTGAACAGGGGAGGGCAGAGAGAGAGGGAGAGACAGAATCTGAAGTAGGATCCAGGCTCTGAGGTAGCAACACAGAGCCTGATACGAGGCTCAAACTCACAGACCATGAGATCATAATGTGAGCCGAAGTTGGATGCTTAACTGACTGAGCCACCCAGGCGCTCTGGTTTGCTTGAATTTTGTATTTCTTCCTGTTTCCGTTTTGGTAGTTTCTATGTTTCTCGGAATTTATCCTAATCTTCCAGATTACCAAATTTGTTGGCTTATAGTTTTTCATAATGTTATATTAAAATTGTTTTCTTGTGGTGTTGGTTGTTATTTCTCCTCTCTCCAGGTACAGTGTTTTTGTTTTTGTTATTTTTACTTATTTGTCCCATATTTCAAAAGTCTTTTCTAGGCCTTTGTTCACAAACATCTTAAATCCATTTTCCCAGCTAGAGAATAAGGTCCTTACACACCTCCTTTAGGTAGCTAAGGCAGAGGGAGGCTTGTAATTCCTAATCATTTTAAGAGACCAGTCTTTCCCCGTAACAACCCAGTTAGGTTACTATATCATAACATATTTCCATTTTATTCTCAGTAATTATCACAAACTGAAAATATATTTTATTTCTATTACTTAATGTTTGTCTCCCCCACATGAACATAAGAGGCAGGAGGAAAGAACACTTTATTGTGTATGGTGATAAAACAGGAATATAACACATGCCTGTTATAGATATAGATAGATTGAATGAAAAACTATGTACAGGTGACCATAAAGACTATAAAAGAAAAAATAATTAAAGCTATATTTATCTTACATTGGAGATGTATTTCTAGATTAACTTAGAGTGATAAAAATATAGATAGATATAGACGGTAAATTTTATGTATGTGATTATGTCTATGTATTATATGTATATACAAATAATTACGTATATGTGTATACACATATAAAATCAAGGTATCAAGGTCTAGGCACTTTGTGTGTTTATTGCTGCTAAGGTATCTTAGCTCCTAGGTCCTCTCATTACACAGAACTAGGAAATATATGTATGTACTCTAACTCATGAACCCATAGATATGTATATTTATTTCTGTACCTATCTGAATGCATATAGCTTTAGAAATACAAATTCATATTGATACCTCTAATTTCTTTTTTTTTTTGAGAGAGAGTGAGAAACAGAACACATGAGCAGGGGAGAGGGGCAAAGGGAGAGAAAGAGTGGGGGGAGGGAGAGAGAGAGAGAGAGAGGGAGAGAGAGAGAATATCTTAAGTAGGTTTCATGCTCAGTGTGGAGCCCAATGCAGGGCTCAATCCCATGATCCTAGATTCATAACCTGAGCCCAAAAATCAAGAGTCAGATACTCAACCAGCTAACCACCTAAGTGCCTCAAATTTCAATCTAACTCTATCTACTAGGTTTATTTCAATCTTCCACCTGTCCTGTTTGTAACTATTTTCTGTCAGAAAGTTGGCTTTTTTTCCTCTAAGATATTTGCTTGTTTAGCCAATCCAAATATATGTCCAAAGTAACTTCAGAATTACTAATCTATAACTCTTGAAAATGTGCTAACTTTAAATAATATATTTCCAAAACAAAGATTATAAAAAAAGAGATTTGACTTTATTCAAATTGAGAGATTAGTTTTAAAAAGATCTGAGGAAGCCCACCATTTACCAAACTGTTTTGTACCAAATCCCCTTTGCTTACTTCTAATTTCATCTTTAGCTTTCTTGATTCCTTGATAAACATTCCCAGTCCAAATCTTCACTGTATCTCTCTTTTAAAAAAATTTTTTTTGGTTTATTTAGGGTTTTTTTTTTTGAGACAGAGTACAAGTGGGGGAGGGGCAGAGAGAGAAGGGGACACAGAATCTGAAACAGGCTCCAGGCTCTGAGCTGCCAGCATAGAACCTGATGTGGGGCTCGAACCCACAGACCGTGAGATCATGATGTGAGCTGATGTCGGACACTTAGACGGATTAAGCCATGCAGGCGCCCCTTCACTGTATCTCTCTATCATCTTTTATCTTCATCTGTCTAGCTATAGAATTAATAACCTGTCTTTGTAGTTGAATTGTAATCTGACATCTTTATAGCACCCAATTTCTTATCTTTGGTACCTTGGTTCATTTCAGAGCAATTGCTAGTAAGAATTTTTCATGCTACTTAACGTTTAGGAAATCAATTCCAAAACAAATTGAGGGCATAGCAGAAGACTTTTTAATTCTTAATCCTTTTATCTCCTTACTTTCACCATTTTTAGCCTCAGTCAACACAACTCTTCTTTAGAAGTCCCTCTTTCCTGTGATGACATGGCTAGCCTGCTCCATCATCTGTACTCAGATCAAACTTTACAGACATCGTTGATTTTACCTTGTACTTGGTTTTTAAATTTTATTAATGGCTTCACAGTTTAAATTTTATTATCTTTCTCAACTATGACCTCTTTAATGTTTTTATGCCTATAAGAGGCTTTTGTAATAATGCAGACCAGCAGTACATTCTGCATGGGAAATTGCATTTAGTTGCCCCCATGCCCCAGTGTATTCTGAATACTGCTAAAAATAACCTTATTAAAAATAGCTGATGATATATTTTCTAGGGCCAATTAGGACACACTAAAATTAAGTACAATTTCTTAATCAAATATTCAAGTCTTCTTCTGTGATTTCAACCAGGATTTCTGGAAGTGCTTCTTACTCTTGTCTTTGACAAGCAAAACCCTCAAGTATACATAGACAACTCTAAATTCCCTGAATCTTTCTTAATTTTAATTTGCCTGTATTACTTCCTTTGTATTTCAGAGGAAAAGGTACAGCCCTAGAGGCATATATTAGAAATTTTAAAATTCCAAGTTTAGTGATATAAGTATCTCTCTTAAAAATCTAGAAAAATAGCAGTAAATTAATCCCAAAACAAGTAGAAGAAAATAAATTATAAAGCTAGAACAAAAATCAATGAAATAGAAAATAAACCTGCATCAAGAAAATCAAAATTAGAAATGTTGGTTTATTGATATTTTGATAAGACTGATAAGATGGATAAAATATATGTATAATTTATATATACCATATGTTATTATAATAGATAAAAAGGCAGTGACTTAACAGACCCTACAAATATTAAAAAGGTAACAAAATGATAACAATCCATAGTAAAAGTAATATTTTATTATGCTTAATTTTATGACTATATTTATTCTTCCCCCAAAGAGATACAAGTTGAAATTCAAAATTTTGTATTTATGAAGGAATTGATACTCCAGAAAAACCTTCTAATATGTAGAGTTCATATAATTTTATTAGTGAATTTTTCTAATAGTTAAGTGCAAAAACAAAATATGAGTTTTACAAGCATTTTTCTTGAGACTACAAAAAAAAACACTAATACTCATTAGAGACCAGCATAATTTTTATGCTAAATCATAACAAGAATATTGCAGAAAGGAAAATTACTCTCTTTTTCCTATATCTGAACATGCATGCATACATGCATATAGTCTAAACAAAATATATCAAATTCCATAAATATATAAAGAGGACACTATATTGTGATCAAGTAGGACCTTTTCTAGAAATGCAAGGTTGGATTAGTATTCAAATCAGTCATTGCTTCTTACCTCATTAAAGAATAAAGGAGAAAACTCAAATGATCAATCATCTCAGTATATGTAGGGGAAGATTCTGATAGAATCAATCAGCCCACACTAAAAACTATTCAAAAATATACAAATTTTTGAATAGAATGTAACTGTAATAATTTTATGTATTTTGAAACACTTGGAGTAACCGTCTTTCTTAATGGTTATATACTGAAAAATTTTATCCTAAGACTGGATGTCCTAAGAAAGGATGTCTGCCAGGACTAAGTATATTTAATACTAATTTGAGTTATAAGCCATTGTAATTAGGAGACAAAAGGGAGGGACATTATAAGGGAATAAATAAAACTGATGAATATGACATAATGTATACAGAAAATCCAAAAGAATCTACAGATTTTTATAAAAAAACAACAATAGTTAATTTAATCAGTTTTTAAAAAATAAAAGTTGGTATCCAAAATTCAATGAGTATTTCTGCATCCTCTCAACAAATAATTGGAAAATAAAATTAAAATTTTTAACTCCATAACATCTAAAGTTAATGAATAACCAGGCATAAGTCTTACATACACTGTGCAGATCCTCTAAGCTGAAAAAAACTTGTATCGAGAGGAACTAAAAAAAACCTAAATTCTGTTTTATTAACAAAATCAGAACCTTTCCATTCAAATTTTCAGCAGATTTTTAAATTGGAAGTTGACAAGATAATTTTAGAATATATGTAGAAATGAAATTAAACAAGACAAATTATTTGTATTAGCTTTTTGTTGCTTCATAACAGTTACCAAAAACTTGGCAGTTTAAAATAAAATCCATTTGTTAGCTCACAGTTTCTGTAGATCAGAAAAACAAATACAACTCAGCTGGGTTCTTTGCTTAGGGTCTCACCAGGCTGCACTCAGGGTATCCTTCAGGCTGCATGCTCATCTGGAGAACTGACCAGGGAAGAATCCCATTTCCCAGCTCATTTAGGTTGTCGGCAGGATTAGTTCTTTGCAGCTGTGAGGCAGAGGCCCCTGTTTTCTTGCTGGGAGTCAGTCAAGAGTGAAGCTCAGCTTACAGAGGATATCCTTATGGCCTAGCCACATGGTCTTCACATTGCACATGACAGCTTATTTTTTCAAAGGCAGCAAGAGAATCTTTCTCCAATTTGCTACATGATAGTCTGACATAAATGCAATGTAACCACAGGAGTGATAATCTCATTGCTATCTATATAACATAAGTAAATCTAGGGGGCCATTATTCTATCATATTCCCAGATCCTGCCCACATCAATGGCAGGGGACTGTGCTGGTTGTATTCACTAGGGGTTGGGAAACTTGAGGATAATGCCACCATATTCCCTAAGAATAAGAAGTAAACTGGAGGACTGATACCACTAGTCATAAAGTCTAATTATAAAGCTGATTAATAATGTCTATAATTGGTTGAATGATATACCACTATAGTACTAGGAAAAAATAGCAATAGGAAGCAGACCCACACACATAGAACTATTTGATATAAAGTATGCTTTGAAGAAATGATGATATTTTCAATAGTGTGTCAATTGGACAGTAACTCAGAAAAAAATGAAAACATGCAAATCTTTACTGCCTACCCTACATCATATGCAAACATTAATTCCAAATGGATTGAATACTTAAATTTGAAAATTAAGGGCACCTGGTTTGTTCAGTTGGTTAAATGACTCTTGATTTCGGCTCAGATCATCATCTTGGGGTTGTGAGATCAGACCCTGCATTGGGCTTCATGCTGAGTGTAGAGCCTGCTGAAGGCGCTCGCTCTCTGTCTCTTTCTGCCCTTCCCCAACTTGTGTATGTGCTCTTTCTCGCTCAAATAAATAAATAAATAATTGTGAAAAATCAAACAGTAAAATTTGTAGAAGATAACACATGGAAATACCTTCAGGACCTTGACTTAAGGTAAGATATTTTAAAGAAGAAACAAAAAACATTAATCATAAAACTTTAAATTTGGCTATTTTAAATTAATAATTTATATTTGTCAAAAGTCTCACCAGAAAGTGAAAGTACAATGAAAGTGAAAGTACAAATTAGAAGAAGGTAGTTTCAATATTTTATAAGCTTTTATCACAATGTGTCAGAAATTTCTGGGGCACCTGTGTGACTCAGTCAGTTAAATGTCTGACTCTTGATTTTGGCTCAAGTCATGATCTAAAGGTTGTGAGATAGAACCCCACTCATAAGGCTCCATGCTGGGCATTTAGCCTGCTTAAGATTCTCTCTCTCCCTTTCCCTCTGCCCCTTTCCCTACTTACACATTCTCTCTCTTTCTCTAATAAATAAACTAATTAATTCATAATAAAAAATAATTCTGCAAATCAATTGGGAAACGTAGATATCTCCATTTAAGAGATGTGTAGTAGACTTTTGGTAGTGTAACAAAAGAGAATATTGAAGTACCCAATAAACATGACAATATGTTTAACCTAGTTATTAGTAATATGCAGATTAAACCCTTAATATTATACCACCACACATCCACCAGATGGCTAAAATTTAAAAGAAAACATACCTGATAATCCAAGTTTTGGATGTTATGTAGTATAATTGAAAATCTCCTACATTACTGTCAGGAATGTAATTTGGTAGAACCACTTTGGGGAAAAGCATGATTGTGTTTACTAAAACTGGTCATATTATAAACCTTACTATTCAGACATACCACTTCTAGGAAGTTATTCTTATATATGCATCAAAAGATATAGAGAATATTTACAGGAGCACTTTTGCATTTGTCCCAATTTGGAAACAATGCAAATGCTTATCAATAGAATGGGTGGTAAACTATAGTATATTCCTATAATGGAATGTAAAGAGAGAAATGTATGAACTATTGCTACATTCAATAAAAAATATGAATCTCATAGATGTTGAACTAATTTTTATGCAAGAGCATGAATTAGTCCATGATTCAATTATATTAATTATAACAATAGGATCATTCAGTTGATTCTGATACAAGTCAGGATAGAGATTACTTTTGTGATGGAAGGAAAGAAACTGTGAGGGGCATATGAGAGCCTATGTGTTGAGAAGTCTGGTCATATTTATACAAGTATCGGCATGTTGTGAAAATGTGTTGAACTGTACTTTTTAAGTCTGTTCATTTCTCAGTATATATGATATATTTCAAAAATACTGTTTTCAAAAAGTAATCTTCAACTTTATAGGGTAAGTTTTAGGTAATTTTACTGAACTTTTGATTTGGATTAAATTTATATACTCTTTAAATGTTTATGATTAATTGTAATAATTAAAATAAGTTATCTGTTAATGCATTTATTTGTACCTTAAATACTGAAATCAAGCCTTTTGCTACTAGAAGTAGACTAGAGAGTATATAATGTGATTACAAATTTTCCAGTTTACATAGTGACGGTGAGAGGCTTCTTGTCAGCCTGAGCCTTGATGCTGACAGTAATTTTAAGCAATTTACTCCCATGCTTCTCAATGTGCACTGCATTTTTGGTCATATGGGTAATGTAATATATTAATCTTATTCTTTCCCCTGACCAATATTAAAGCAACATATGCTTGAGAAATTTCCCATGTCAAAATATGTAATGCATTCATATTGACTACATAAAAATTAAACTTAAATTTGAAAGTTGACTTTGAATTTAAGATTTTTGTAATTCTGATTTAGTTTGTTCCTCAAGCAAGCCCATCACTAACCGAGAAAGATAACATTTGGTGGGTTTGCATCAAATACCTATAAAACGGTTTTAACCTGGGCTGTAACATTTAGAAGTATTACTTTATATTCTATGCTAGTCTGACATCTCAAAGATTAGGAAAAATTATTTATTTCATTTCCAGAACACCTTCTTAGTCTGTTTATGTTTATTTTTTGATACTTGGTGACAAGTAAACTTTGCACTTCAGTGGACTCATTTTAAAAAATAATGTTTTCCCATCTTCTTAAGGCAAAAAATTCTCCAACGGTTATAGAATTGACAGGTTCACAAATCATTCACCCATATTAATATGCAGCAGTGTGGTAAACTGTAACTGTGATATCCTCCAGATGCTGAAAAAAAAACAGTATTTAATTCTAACTATACTTACTTGCCCTTATACATAGGGTTAATGCTTTATTTATTTATTATGTTGATTTATTTTTTGCATAATGCTTTAGGAATAAAATGTTGAAATTTTATAAAAGTTTGTAATTATCTTACAAAATTGTGACAGATTTTTTAAAATTTCATCTTGTTGCTTTAAAACATATCAGACTCTATTGTATTTTTATCCATGCATTTTTGAGTGAAGATTTTTTTTAAGGAATTAGCAGGAAAAATATATTTTTCTATTTCTAGACTATTCTAAGAAAAAGTCAGTGTGGAAAGGAACATATTCCAGATAACTGAAGCCTAACTAACTAATCATCAAAATATTAAATTTATTATTTTTAGATGAAATAATGAACTATTTCAAAGGCCTTTCTGCCTTCTTTCAAACTAGTGAAGATATGACCATTTCTAGATGTCTTAGATCTATCAGGCTGCTATAACAAAAATACCATGGAATAGGTGCCTTAATAAACCACAGGAATTATATCTCTCAGTTCTAGGTATTGGAGGTCCAAGATCAGTGTGCCAAGACCATCACGTTCTAGTGAGGACCCTCTTCTGTGTTGCAGACTGCCAACCTCTCATTGTGTCCTCCCATGACAGAGAGTAGAGAGAGGAAGCAAGCTCTCTCATAGCTCTTACATGGGTACTAATCCCATTCAGAAGACCCATTCCTGTGACCTCATCTAGTCCTAATTACCTCTCAAAGGCTCTACCTCCTGATACCCTGATATTAAATTGAGAGTGGTAGGGTTTCAACATACGACTTTTGGGAGACAGAAAACTCAGTTCATAATACTAGGGGCTCCTAAATGGGTCAGCATTCTTCCAAATGTTATCTCATCTTAGTGTCTGCTATAAGCCATAGCGTATCATTTCACCAGTCTACAGGTTTATTGAACAAAATATTGGTTGTATAACTTTTTCCACTTCAGGCATTTGAAATAATATGTTTTAGAGAATCTAAATATTGTCAAATTTAATGAAGAAATATTGGGGAGCCTAGATGGCTCAGCCAGTTAAGCATCTGACTTTGGCTCAGGTCATGATCTCGCAGTCCATGGGTTCTGGCCCGAGGTGGCTCTGTGCTGACAGCTTGGAGCCTGGAACCTGTTCAGATTCTGTGTCTCCCTCTCTTTCTGCCCCTCCACTACTCACACTGTCTCTGTCTCTGTCTCTTTATCTCAAAAATAAATACACATTAAAAAATATTAAAAATACATTTATTGAATAATACCTTTTATATACCAAACCCTGTGCTAAGTCTTGGGGATATAAAAGATGAAATGAAAAGGGCTCTAATCTAAGAAGCAAGACAATGGTAATGGTTAAGTAAATGTTAAGAAAGCATAAATTCTAACTATGTACTAAGTATATACTAGTACAGTGATGGTAGAAAACAAGAGAGATCTCCCTAAGTGGAAAGAGGAGACCATTCTGCTAGGTTTTTATTTTTCTTACTGAGTTTAGAGCCATAACACTTTCAGTATTTATAAACTTGGTTTCATAGGTTATGATCAGTATTTTTTAAATAAAGAGATGAATAGAAATTATGAGATATATCACATGTGGTAAGATTAAGGATTTTTGTGTGAAACTTTCTATTTTCATGTACCGTCTTTCATTGGATGTTAATTCTCAGTTAGGATATGAAAGGATTCAAAGATTGCCAGGCAAAGATCATGGTCAGGAATGCAGAATGTGTATTCACACTGGGCCTTCTTCAGTCGTCCTTGCATAGCTGCTTGTGTTTGAGTTCCTTGTTAAATGACATTAGTTGAAAACCACATAAGCTGCCAGCACATTAGAAATCCCTGTGATGTCCCCTTTCTTCACGTTGAGATACTTGCTGTGATTCCAGTAGTACCCTCTTTGAAATGCTCCAGCAGTGCCCTTCAGGATGAAATCCCACATCAGTATCCACCTTGACACCTCTCCTAGTTTGACATCCATGAGCTTCTCCTTCATAGTATGGATGATGCCATCTTGGGGTCCCGGGTGTCTGCTCTCAGGGGCCACAAAAACTTTTTTTCTTATACCCATATGTACAGACACACGTGCACACATTTGTGTACTTGTATCTTTAAAATATATATCTTTTGGAGAGTCAACATCTAAAATTTTCAAAGTTTACTGGAATAAAGAATAGAAGATGCAAACTAGAGACAAATAATATTAAGAAACCATATTCAATTAGCAATAGTTTAGTTTGGATTGTAGAGTATGTGTTAGGGAAATAAATGGACAGAGGACATATATATAAGTTCCATAATATAATGTTTTAAATGATCTTTAATGAATTTAGACTTCTGAAATTTGTTTTTAACAATAGGATGTAATGCTTTTACTGCCACAATAGAAGTTACACTTTTTAATTAAACTTAAAGGTTAAATTTTAGCAGCATGGTGAAGTTAAGAGGAACTGTTTATTGCTTATGTGTTACTCCAGGAACTCAGGGATTTGAGGACAAGATGATGTGATCAGTATTTTTTTAGACTTTGTATGCAGTTATGCCAGGGTAATTGATACCTGCCAATCAGAATGAGATAGGAGCGGGTGGAGTGGGAAGCATAATCCTGAAGCTCCAAAGCAGTTTTGTGAGGTCAAAGAGACTGACTTAGGGGAACAGGAACAAGAATCCTTCAGAATGGTTTAGGAGCACATGGGAACTACTGATGAGAACGGATGACTTGGGACGTCCTGTGAGATGCCTCTTTCATTTTCTTTTGGTGCAGTCTGCAGATTTGAATAAAAATATTATAATATGAAGACTATATAAAGTCAAAAATAATCCAAGAGCTATATATAAGGTTGTAAGAAACTAATAGGGCCCTATTTTTGTCTTACTAATTTATTTTAAATGCATCTTAGCTTGATAGGAAGAATATTATAATTATTGAATCAGTAGTCAGGATCTTGACAAACATTTTCAGGTCTACATGAAAGTTAAGGGTAACTGGAAGATTTATCTAATGAGGCAGCAATAGAGGAAACATTTAAGGCCAGGAGAAGAGATGAAGTGACTATGGGTGTCCTTAGCCACAAGCGAAGAAATAGCAGAGAAAGGGACTAGGGAAGCTTATGGAAATAGGGCCAACATTCATTCATTTATTTATCAATTATTTGCAGCACACAGGATAATTATGTCATATGTTTATCTCAATAATATTAATATTAGTTAAACCTTAATCTAAATGAATCTTCAGAGTTGTTTTGTTTTTTAATTACCTCTGTCTGAATGTAATTAATACAGCACATTATCATAAGTATCTGATCAAATCCTCTGCATTGCAGTACATAATCCATTCTCTCATGGAAAGTTTCTGACTTGAACTGTTTTAGTCATTCATTTAGAAATATTACTACATTGCATTAAGTCTAGACCTAAACTTTTCTATTCTATTTATTTGAAGTTTTACTTTTTGAATTTCAGTGTGCCTATTTAAATTTCCATTGTATTAGTGGGAATTACGTATCTGAAAAAGTGAAATTCCTGCATTTTGATGTCCAAGGGCAGTAGTCTTTTATGCACAATTAGCAACTCAACCTTGAGCAAGCCAGCTGGCATATTCTGTGAACATCAGGAGATCTAGCACCTCAGTTTGGTCATATTTCTTTTAGATATGTGCTGGAAGTATTGCAAAAGGTTTCATGCATATATAAAATTTACTTTTATTTTTTATAGGACTTAATTTTCCTCTTACATTCATTTTTTTTCTTTTATATAGCATTAATAATTATTTTGGAGCGGGTCTTTGGGTGATAAACTTTTTGAATCATATGTATGCCTGAAAATACTCCTATTCAAATATTTATCTAGCTGGAAATAGACTTTTTTTTTCAAATTTTTTATTTCAACTTTTCTTTTTGATTGCCTAAAATATTATTGAAGAAATATCAGTCAGTTAAGCTTCCGACTCTTAATCTCAGCTCAGGTCTTGATATCAGGGTGGTGAGGTCAAGCCCCATATTGGGCTCTGTGCTGGGTGTGAAGCCTACTTAAAAAATAATTAGATAATCTGTAGTACCTTTTAAAAGCTTTATTTTATTCTTGATTTCACAATATTTCACTCCTGTGTATCTAGAAAAGATGGCTTTTAATTTATTTTTCTTATCTAAGCTTGCACTTTTAAATATGCACTATGAAAATAGTATACTTTAGTTCTGAGAGTTCTTTGCTATCAATTTTTCAAATATTTCCTTACTATCTTTTGTCTTTCTGAACCTTTTATTAATAAAATATTAGACTTTAGCATTCTTTCCTTATTTTCCCAGTTTTATTTTATTTTTCTATTTTTCTAGGCATTTCTGCTTTGAGCTGGGCAAATGACTCTGTTTTCTAACTTATTACTTGAATCTTTGTCTCTGCCTATATACTGACTACATACTTTTTTTTCCTTCAACTTTTAATAAAGTTGCTCTTTATTTCCAGTGTCTTTAATTGTATCTTCTGAACAGATCCTGGAACACTCTACAACCACAGTTTCTAGATTGCTTCACCTTGTACTCATCTCCACTCTGCTTCAGTCATAGTCATACTTTGGATTTTGTTATTATCAAAAATTTTATTTGTTTTTATTATTTTAAAGTTTATTTTTGAGAGAGAGAGAGAGAGAGAGAGAGAGAGAGAGAGAGAATCCCAAGCAGAATCCATGTAATCAGTGCTGAGCCAGATATGAAGCTCAATTCCACGAAACATGAAATCATGACCTGAGCCAAAATCAAGAGTTGGATGCTTAACCAACTGAGCCGCCCAGGTGCCCCTAAAATTTTTAAGAAGAAAATATTAAATTTTATTATCTTATTCCAACAACAACTTCATACCAACTCCATATTATTCTCTCTGCAGCTGTTCCTTGATCTCAAAGATATCTCTTGGGCTCCTTGTTGTCTTCCTTCCTTCCTTCCTTCCTTCCTTCCTTCCTTCCTTCCTTCCTTCCTTCCTTCCTTCCTTCTCTCTCTATCATTTCATCTTGGCCTCTCTTTCATACTAGGCATTAATCTATGGTTGGACTTCACATTAACCTATGGTGATGTTCTAATGCATTTCTTTTATAAATCAACTGGTAAACATAATACCCTCAAATTTCTAGTAAAATATGGTTAAAGATAGAGCACATATACAATTTCTTGTTTATAAAATAAGCAGAAACGCATGAGTGTTTCATATCATTTGCTGTATATGATGATCAGAAAATACTAACAA
This sequence comes from Suricata suricatta, assembly GCF_006229205.1. NCBI lineage: Eukaryota > Metazoa > Chordata > Mammalia > Carnivora > Herpestidae > Suricata > Suricata suricatta. Next base: position 55,299,081 of record NC_043708.1, on the reverse strand, counting down.
TCATTTTTCTGTCAGTGGCATGATTTGCTGGTCAAAAAATCTAGTTGTATCTAGTCCTGTCCTCTAGCAGACTATTTCTAGGTCCACACCACTTTATCAGTATACTTCTTTCCTAGTAATAAAGAGGGCCTAAGTATTGTCATTGAAATTATGCAGTAGTTGTTTAGCAATTCAGAGATATTCAACCTCTGAGAGAATGTATTTTTTTTAGGAAACTCTATGGACTAATAAATGCGGTTGGAAATCTTGCCTCTTGGAGGTATCAGTGAGAGAGTTAGCATATGGAAAGATACTTGTCTTTAAATGTCTTCATTTTTTCCTATATTTTTCTGTTTCTTTTTTAACATTTTTGGGGAAAAGTATTAGTGTGTGTATATAAATATAATTATATTTTTTACGTTTTAAAAATTTAAACTCAGGATAACAGATACTGCTTTTAAATTTTTATTATTCATATAACATAAGGTAATATACAGTAAAAGGTAATATATATATTATAAGGTAAAAGGTATATATTATAAGGTAATAAGGTAAAATATTCCTTCTATTTTTGTATATTTTTGCTTTATCTTTGCTTTTTGAATTAGGTTTGTTAAAAAATATATTATATTAAATCATAAATGCTTAAATTCGTTGATGCTACCTTTCTTTTTTATTAAAAAATTATATCTGTATTCATATGTCATTTAGCCTTGGTCAATTCTATTTCAGTTACATTTGTTTATATATATTAAGTTTAATTTTAGTTATGGTTTTTATTATAAAACTAAGTTCAAGTTTAGTTATGGTTATTATCATTTTTATTAAATAATAAAAATGATTACAGACTGCATTTTCCTCTGAATATACTTTTGGGGAAAGTCCGTAAACTGTGGCAGGTTTTGTTATTATTATGTCCTCAAAAACTGCAATTTACATTAAGATTTATACTTTTAATTTGAATCTTAATGTGTTATCATCGTTTCTTGTTTAATAACAAAAATAATTAAACATTATATATTTTTCTCTAAGAATACAATTTTGAAAAAACTATACATTTTTATGGTTTGTTCTTAATTTTGTTTATCTTAAAACATTCTGTAATTAATGTTTGGATTTACTTATTGATCCAGACATTAGATGGATTTTTTCCCCTAAATGATATTTTTTCTTTGTTTATAGTATTGTTATTAATTTTTGTTGCTTGCATAGTTTTTATTTGTGAAGTCAGTTAATTTTATGTAAATATTCTATATATATAGGGAAGTTAACTGTCCTTAGAGATAGCTTCATGAATATTTAATAAAATGTAAATTTTCTTATAATACCTAAAATTTAGTCATTTTTTGCTCTTTAATCTATAAAGTCCTAAGCAAGTATGCCATCATCTCCAATATTACAATACAGCTATCCTTTCTGTATTTGTTTGTTATTTATGTATGTCTATAGGGAAGTACATATGCACTGGTTGATCAAATGATTGATTGATTTGCTATTTTTGTCCAGTTCCCAAAAGTAATAACTTTATTGTGGACTAACTACTTAATAAAAATTTTCACCTGCAGGAAGTAATACTGCAATTATTGTTTTTCTCTTTTTTTTACACTTTAGGAAATTTCTTAGTTGTTCTTTAAACTATTGTCCTTAAATTAGGGACTGAGATTTATATACTATTTAAAGTGGTACATCAGCAAGTTAGTTCAATTTTCTTTACTGGGGAATCATAGAAAAATGAGGTTAAGAGACTCAAAAGCTTTTGAACTGATTTTTCAAGGTTATAGGAAACTTTGAGGAGAGAAAACATTGTGGTTAGTAAGGAATGCTTAATATTGAACCCAAACGCTGTTTAGAAGGGCGACCTGAATTCTCAACATAAGTGAATTTAAAGAATTGAGGAGAACGGAAGCTCATCTTAGAATGCCACAGTTTGGAGGACCTAGGGGAGACACAAGAAAATGGGCATGCATGTTAAGGTACCTTTTCAACATAGACCCTTTAAGTGTTTTATAAATCTAAGTACACACACACACACACACACACACACACACACACACAAAATTAATTTCCTCTTGTGTAAAAGGGAGACTTCCTAACTCTTTTCTTTGAGCATTTACTTTTGGATATTTGTTAATTCTTGCTCTGACCTGTTGAGACTTATATAATTTTTTTAAGGTTATTTATTTTGAGAAGAGAGCACGTGCATGTGAGTGGGTGAAGGAGCGAGAGAGAGGGAGGAGAGAGAATCCCAAAGAGGCTTCATACTGTCAGCACAGAGCCTGATACAGGCCTTGATCTCACAGATCATGAGATCATGACCTGAACCAAAATCAAGAGTCAGGTGCTTCATTGACTGTGCCACCCAGGCACCCCTGTTACATAAAACTTTTTAAAAGCTAAATAAAAGCTTTTTATTTGTATAAATCTTTCTCAAAGACCTGGGATCCATGTGTTAGAAATGTAGTTATCAAAGAAAATAGCCTCCTCACCCAGGGTACTCATCCCCATGAGAGTTTAATTTAATTCTCAGAGATGTGAATAAGAAGTTTATTATTCCTTTGGATAAAGGCAATTCAAAAACAAAAATGACCAGCCCAATTGCGGTGAATTTAAGATGAACTCTGTGTGAAAAATGATGCTGTCGAGTTCTCTTGAGGGCTGATTATTGCTTATCTTGTGAACATGTATGCAATGGTTTGTATCTGCTTAAAAGGGTGAGCTTTTGTTTTGTGTTTGTGAACTCTTTAGTGGTTGCCTATGATCATGGTCTGACTTAACGGCTGTGAAATATTAAAATTGTTCTCTTTCTCTTTTATTGTGGAGAGGTTTTCTGGGCTGGCAGGAAGGAAAGTTTGTGTTTAATTATATTTTCCCAACAATTCCCAATCAGTCTTTAGCAGGTAGTGATAGGATGGTTAACAAAGTCTAATCAGCTCCTTCCAGAGCCAGTTTAGTGTCAGGAAAATGGGTTGTAGCACCTGGTTTGATTTCAGAGTGGCTTAGAGCCCCAAATTAGCCTAGTGGAATGATGATCCTTAAATTCCTATATGTAGAAAATAACATGAAATTTTAGAGGATGAGATAGTTCAGGGCTTGCTTGAGAGGTGAAAGGTCCAGTGCTTGCTTGTGGCTATTGGTTCTAGACAACTTTTTCCACTCCAAAGTGAAGATAGAAGTCTTTGTGCTAGAGGAAATTAAACAGTAATAGTCTGCGTTTGCTCTTTGGGAAGTCATCCATTCTCCATATTAAAGGTTTATGAGAGGGTGCTCAGGTGGCTGATTAGATTTCAGCTTGGGTCATGATCTTGCAGTTTGTTAGTTCAAACCTTGCATGGGGCTCTGTGCTGACAGCATGGAGCTTGCTTGGGATTCTCTCTCTCCATCAGCCTCTCTCATGAGAAAAATATTTTTTAATAAAAAATATCTAAAGGTTTATGAGAAAGGATTGTGTTCCAGTCAGCCAAACTATGAGATTCAGTACCTACAAAATCTTCAAGAGAATTTTTTTACCTTCTTAGTAAAATTAAAAACAAGAGATGTTAGGCTGAGAATGGGAGGGGATACTTGGGGTAAAAGTACACACATAAATATTTAATATATTTTTAGGACCCACCAGTCTTCACCTCTGTTTAGCCAAATATGGAGAAATCTTTCTAGAAGAGCAGTGAGAAAGAAAAACACGTTTCATACTTTGGAGGTATGTGTAAGTGAACAGCTTCCAGAACTGGGAGCAAATCATACAACTAGAGCTAGAAGAAAAATTGCTAGGATTCAAGACTTGAAGAGTGACATTGCAGTCTGCAGCCTAGTTTTAGGTGGGGAAACAAGAATGGGCATAGGGTAATACTAGACTTTCCACCCTAATTCAGCCTCTTTTCTGTGAAGGCTGACGCTTCAAACACCTGAAGACCCTTTTTCTAAAATTTAGAGGGTAGAGCTGATGCTGGCAGCCATCTGAAAACCCAGAGAGAGGGTTCTATAGGACTAGCCAAGAGGGTCCTTGGCTTCACCTGGTATAGAAATCCAATGTTAGCCTAGAGAGATGAAAGCAGTTTATTGAAGATTTTTATTTTATTATATATATGTGTATTTTTATTTATATATATAATATATATTTATTTATATATATTATTTATTTATATTTGTATATATACATATATATGTGTATATATATATGTATGTATACACACACACACACACACACACACACACACACACACATGGGGTGGGGTGGGGGGGGAGAGAGAGTGAGGGTGAGATGGACCAAGTGTCCTAGAACTTGGACAGGAAAACAGCATGAGTCTCATCTTTGCTTGAGGTCTGGGGTTTTTATCAGCAATTCTGGTCTTATGCACATGGCCTCTTAGGCATCCAGGAACTGATCAGATCATGGACAAGGTCCAGGTGACCTTCATGATTTATTCATTCCTTGAAGTCAGTGGTCATGGATAAAGGTGTTTGGAGTCCTTGGTCTTAGGGAATCTTTATGACACTCCTTCCAACCCCAGTCAATCCTTTGATGTTGTCTTATCTTGCTGGAAGACTGCAAAGATATCATTATCTCTTTGACCTTAGGAGGAGGACATTTGTATCACAAGACACAGAGTGGAGTGGGGAAGCAAGTCCTAGCAAAAATAGAAGCTGGAAACAAGAGAAGGAAAAAAAAAGCCTGCTGCTTTTTTCATGGGGTCCCTTCAGTTTCTTTGTCTTGGAGCTATATAACATTACATTATAAAGCTCTACGCACATACCCTTTTTTAGTTCTGAGAAATATAGGAAGGGCCCACTGTATAATGTGCCTTCTGAAGCTAAACATCAGTGGGTTTCAAATGAATTTTTGGTTTTTATCCTGACACCAGCATAAATTTCTGTTTAGAGATTTCTGGCTCCATTGTATGTGTCTCAAATTGCTGTCAGTTGTCTCCTTCTGAGCATATCACAATCTTTTCATAAATATCTTAACCTGGCTTTACCAGACAAAGCAGCAACAGTACTCTGATACAAAATACCCCAAGGGCTAAACATGAATCTAAGAGGATGTGGAACTTCCTTATCTCTGTCTTGTCAGTTTTATCAAGCTGGCAGGCAATATTCATTGTATGCCCATTATCTCTCATCTACATCTGAATAAGAGTGTACCAGAGCATTTTGAATAGAAATTAAGGTCATTCTGTCAGCGACCCAATTGAATTGCAATGCACATCATTTTAGTCTGGGTACTGCAAACTTTTTTTTTTTTTTTATACATCACAATGTGTTTAGCTGCCTCCTTTAGTTACAAGCAGCAGGAAATTAGAATTGAAAGTATATTTTTCAGAGAGACAGAATGAAAGTGCGGATTGCATTCTTTCCAGGGTCAGTGTGGGGAATCCTTCTTGCTTCTAATCAGTGTAAATGACCTGGATCATGAACCAGTTATAAATCTATTAAATTAACTGAGGAGAAAAAAACTGGGAAAGCAGTATGTGCCCAGCATGAAGCAGAGACAACTGTAAATGATATAGACTACATAATTTTACTACAACATGATGACAATTTAATATTGACATATGTATAATAATGGCACAAATTTGTGCAAGTAGGTAACAAGGAAATAAGTATGAAGAAAAGCAGACTAGTCTGGATTACTTTAGAACAGGTGTTAACAAAATAAAATCTAAGTGCCAAATACAGTTTGCCACTTGTTTTTGTAAGTAAAGTCTTACAAAATTCATGGAATTCAAACACACTCATTCTTTATGAATTATGTGTGGCTGTTGTGAACTACAGTAGCAGAGTTGAGCAGTTGTAGCAAAGACCGGAAGTCCCACAAAACTTCAAGTATTTATTGTCTGGCCCCTTATAGAAAAAGTCTGCTAACTTTTGCTGCAGAGAATATTTTAATACATGCAGATAAAGATAATGAGTAATAGTTCTTAACTATTCTTAATGTTTTGAAAGGACACAGGTCTGAACCAAACTGACTCCACGACAGGCTTTAAGTTTCCCCTCTAACTGTAAAGGCCTAAGTTTCAGTTTCCCCAAAATTATCAGGCAGTTAGTTACATATTGCCCAAGGCAGGAGAGACCACCCTTGTAACACCCAATCAGAAGGGGCCAGCTAAAATGCTTAAATTCCTAAGGACAGGCCTGTAGATGGAAACATAGACAGTTACCTGTTGTTTAATACTAGATTAACCAGTTACTCACCCTATGTGGGGGTCCTTGGCCCACCCTGTAATTGGTTATTTTCAAAGAAACACTAAATCTTGTGATTGGGTCCCGCCAAAAGTAACGAACACTCTGGACAATGTGTATGGTTAGAATGGCTACCAGTGGTGTTAGACGATAATGATTGAATCACTGTACTTATGTCACAATTTCTTGTAACTCCCCCTTTCCAGACCCCATAAAAACCCTGCTCAGCCCTTGTTTGGGGCTCTCAGCACGGATCCACTGCACTGGTGAAGTCTGGGAACCTGAGTTTAAGCCTGTAATAAATGCCCTTTGCTTTTGTATGGGTGACTCAGTCTCCCTGGTGGTCTGTGGTCTTTGGAGATAATATTGCAATCTGGGCATAACAGTTTCATTAATTATGTATGATACCCATATACTGAGGAACTCTTCAATATAGCACAAAACTTTAATGGGTGCTACACATGTATATTGAAGTAGGTCTGAAAATACTCTAATTCTATGAATAGGAAAATACAGCATGCGAAAGCCATTTTAAAATGGGATTCACACAATGTATTTTAGAATAAGTCAATAAATAATTGATATTATAATTATAAAGGTAACACATGCACATGTTAAAATATCAAGCCCCCACATTCAGATTTCTGCTTCCTAGAAAAACTATAGTTAATTTCTGTTATTTCTATGTCTAGACTTTGTTATAACTGTAAGTATACTTATTTCTAAATTTCTTTACTATCGATATAAAGTTTCTTTTCTCCTTTTTTGAAAAGGGTCTTTTAATAAACTTACTCTTCCTATTGATGAGGAAGCCAAAAGCAAGCTGAGGGCACAAGCTACACCCCCTCTTTACCAATCCCAAGGTGGGATCTGTGTGATATTCCTCAGGCACTCCTGGCTGTCCAAGGTGAAGGAAAAGGAAAAAAACAAATAGTTAGACATCACATTTCTCCAGGGCATGAGTCTCCATTAGTTTGCAACTGTTTTAATGATTTACAAGCAAAAAGGCAATCTCGAGAAACCTATATACTCAGGTTATCTGAAGCCCTAATATCACCTTCCCCTCCATAGTGAAGTGGGAACAAAGGCAAGAAGAAAATGTAGATAAAATTAAATTTCTTTTTTTTAAGTTTATTTATTTATTTTGAGAAAGTATGAATGGGAGAGGGGCAGAGCGAGAGAGAGAGAGAGAGAGAGAGAGAGAGAGAGAGAGAGAGAATCCCAAGCAGGCTCTGTGCTGTCAGCTCAGAGCATGACTTGGGGCTTGATCCTGCAAACCATAAGATCATGACTTGACCCGTGATCAAGAGGCAGACACAACATACTGAGCCACTCAGGGGCCCCCAAATTAAATTTGTTTATAACCTACCGCTCCTTGGCAAATACTTGAGGCAGGCAGAGTAAAATATTCCTCCAGGAACTCCCAACCATCTTAATGTTAGTGCTTTGATAGAGGAAGAAATGACTAACTCAAAATAGCAAGGCTCACAGTATCTTGTGAGTCTTCTTTAACATATGAAAGTCCTTTTGGGAACTTCCCCTGCCCTTCACTCTTCCAACTCCCAGGTATAATCAGTAACTCCTCACAACTCCAGCACTGTTCTTTCTGCCCATGGGTCCTGCCCCGTGCTTTAATAAAAATTACCTTTTTGCACCAAAGACATCTTAATGAATTCTTTCTTGGCCATAGGCTCTGGACCCCCACCACCACTCTAAAATGCTAACATTTTCATGTCCTGCTCTACTCTCTCTTTTATTGTATGTTAGCTGTATTTGTTTTACATAGTTACAGTTACTTACAATGTTTTTAAACAGATTTATTGGGCTATAATTGACCTATAGCATTGTTATTGGTGGGAGGGTCTATGTTGTGTGAAGGGAGGTCTTGGTTCTTGGAGATTGTTTTGGAATTGGGTGTTTGTTGGTTTTTCTGGGTTGGGAGGAGCTGTGATGTTTAGTGGGGTGTTCTGTAATGGGAGCTGCTTCCAATCAGTTGGGTGACTCTTCCCAGCATTTGAAAGGGAGGGGTTTTGACCCTACAACTTTCCTACCAATACCATAAAGGCAGCCTTTCTCCCTGGTGCAGAGTTTAGGGAGTTGTGGGGAGTTGATAGGCTGTACCTGCAATCCAAATACATTATAATGAGTCTAGGGGTTACCCCGGGGCAGAGGAGGAAGAGGAGAATGCCTGCCCTTCACCTGCAGCTCTTGGTCTGTTAGCCTCTTGTTGGAAGCACCAATGCCTGGATATGACACTTGGCTTCCAATGTATAACATATCTATCACTTTCCTTGCCTTCAGCTCATGTCTCTACCATTCCCCCCTCAAGAACTTGGGACTGTGCCTCAGAGCTATACTTCTACTGCTCATATCCAGCTTCTACCCTAAAGTATTGCTTATTTGCTAGCAAATATAAATTTTTGCTTTTAGGTTGGGGATGAAATTGAAAATCAATAAAATAGAATAAAATATTATAATTATATAAACATTTTTTTATTGAAGAAGAATCTTGCCAACTACAGGATCTAGTTATCAACACCAGTTCTGAAACATACTCAGTAACTCCTGTAGTCTTGTGCTTTGTTTTTTTTTAATCTATTTTTTAATCCCACATTCACAAAATTCTTGGAATTTTTCCAGTTTTAAAAATGATTTTGAATAATTTAAAATTCATACACATGTGTACATATTTTTTGTTTTGCTTTCAAACTTTATAGACCAGGCAAGAAATTCTGGTTTTAATACATGTTTTTTTTGTCAGAACTAGCATTCAGCTCTGTTGAATAGAAGTCTGTGTTAATTTGAATTTGTTATTTTTAGAAAATTTGTTTTTTCATTAAAAATGTTTAGTTTTCTAATAGTTAGAATTAAATTTTCATAATATTGTATCTAAATATGGTGCTCTGATTACTTATCCTGCTTGGTCTGTGTGGGCTTTCCAATTTAATATTTTTTCCAACTTTGAGAACTTTCACATTAAATCTTCCCCTGAGTGTGCTGAAACCACCCTGAGGCAAATGTTGGATTCAATGACTTGATGTTGGGCTACATGAATATTAGCTTTCCTCTTATATTTTTCTATTTATATATTTAAGCTGTATGCTCTGATAGAGATTTTTGATATTAACTCTTTTTAAATAGAAATCCACATTTTATTTATTTTATGTTTTTATATGTTTATTTACTATAAAAAAGTTTTTTAAAAATGTTTTATTTATTTTTGAAACAGAGAGAGACAGAGCATGAGATGGGGAGGGTCAGAGAGAGAGGGAGGCACGGAATTCGAAGGAGGCTCCAGGCTCTGAGTTGTCAACACAGAGCCCATCATAGGGCTTGAGCCCATGAACATGAGATCATGACCTGAGCCGACATCAGAGGTCCAACCAGCTGAGCCACCCAGGCACCCCAATGTTTGTTTACTTTTGAGAGGAAGACAGAGTGTGAGTGGAGGAGGTGCAGAGAGAAGGAGATGTAGAATCTGACACAGGCTCCTGGCTTTGAGCTGTCAGCACAGAGCCCGACATGGGGCTCAAACCCACAGATCCTGAGATCATGATGTGAGCCAAAGTCGAATGCTTAACCGACTGAGCCACCCAGGCACCCCGATATTAACTCTTGTATTACCAACTTGTTTGCCATATGTTACCATTTTGTTATTTTAGTTCACCTATTATATGTATATATTAATTTCGTGTAATGTTTTGTAATCTGACTGCCATTTTTTGTAGTAATCCTTGCTTACCATATGGATACATTATCCTCTCCCATGTCTCTGACATGAGTAATCTGAATGAATTAAATGTTCACTTACCTTTCCTATCTTTAGACTTCTGTTCATTCATGTTAATTTCTCCTTTTAAGAAAAATAATCAAATAACTATACTGATGATTATACAAGTGGCTCGTACTGTTTTGCCCATAAAAGATTAGGATTGATTTCTCAACAGACCTCCTCCTTGAATTGCATGACTTACTGCAGGTAGGCAGAAGTGAACTGATAATTTAAAGTGATTGTATTTACTTTCTGGCATTTGGTAGGATACACACAGGATTTTTCCTCTCACTATGGCCAATGCAAGGAATGGTTATACTTGGGTGGGAGAGATATTTGAAGTTTTCACTCTTGGACAGAGCTGCATTTTCCCCATTCATTTTCTCAATTTCTTTATTTTCCCAAATACCCACAATAGGAATATCTAATAGATTTTTCATATCCTCTAGAATTCTCTGAGCTGTGGTGTGAGCAGTCGAAAAGGGAATGGCCTGAGCGACTCAAGTTTTTGTGCTTCATTCTTCAGGAATTTATATTCCTATTCAATAGTTGATGCACAATGGCTCTTCAGTGTGTTGACTCTGACCTTGAAGCATCTTCTAGGGCTTGCTGGAAAGAAGTTATATCAGACTGTGGTTGCCTGTGTTATTACATTACCTTAATACAAGTATTCCTTAACGTTTTGGATTTGCTGATCTCAGGATTTCCTATTTTCATAAACTGTTACGGTTTTATTATATATGAAAGTATACACACTGTTATATGTGTGTGTGTGTGTGCGCGCGCGCGTAGTATCTATCTATCTCTATATTTGCCATTTCAATGAAACCTCAGGAGAGATAGGAAATATATAATTCTGTCACTTAGGAGAATAAAGCTTCCTAAATTGATTTCAACTCATCTCAAAGAATGTAAGACAATTAAACACAATTAAAAAATTCTGGAGCCAGATCATCTTGGTTCATGTCATGTCTCTGCTATTTACTTGCTGTGTAACCAATTATAGGTACATAGTGTCTCAATCTACCCAGTTTTAAAATACGGATAATCCTACTACCAGTATTAAAGGTTATTATAATCATTAAATGGATTGGCATATCAGTGCATGGCATGAAGTAAGTAAATATAAGTATTTGCTATTTTGTTTTTGTTTGGGGTTAATTTTTTTTAATATTTATTTTTGAGAGAGAGAGGGATCACCAGTGGGGTAGGGGCAAATAGAGACAGGGACAGAGGATTGGAGGTGGACTCTTGCTGACAGTAGAGAACCTGATGTGGAGCTCAAACTCATGAAACATGAGATCATGACCTGAGCTGAAGTCAGACACTTAACTGACTGTGCCACTCAGGTACCCATTTCAGGTTTTTATTTAAATTGAAGTCAGTTAATATATAGTGTAATATTGGTTCCAGGAGAAGATATTAGCAATTTATCACTTACATGTAATATCCAATGCTAATCAGAAGTGTGCTCCTTAATACCCAGTCACCCATATAGCTCATACCCTGTTCACTTCCCCTCCATCAAATCTGAGTTTGTTCTCTGTAGTTAATAGTCTTTTATGGTTTGCCTCTCCCTCTTTTTTCTCTCTTCCCCTATGTTCATCTGTTTTGTTTCTTACATTCACATATGAATGAAATCATATGTTATTTGTGTGACTTGTCTGCTTAGCATAATACACTCTAGCTCTATCCATATCATTGCAAATGGCAAGACTTTATTCTTTTTGAGACTGAGTAATATTCCATTGTGTATATATATATATATATATATATATATATATATGCATACATATACATGCCACCCCTTCCTTATCCATTCATCAGTCAGTTATATTTGTGCTTTTCCAATATTTGGCTATTGTTTACAATGCTGTTATAAACATCTGGGAATGTATATCCCTTTGAATGAGTATTTGTGTATCTTTCAGGTAAATAGCTAGTAGTTTGATTGGTGGATCAAAGGGTAATTCTATGTTTAACTTTTTGAAGAACCCATATACTGTTTTCTAGAGTCGCTGCACCAGTGTCCATTCTTACCAATGGTAGAAGAGGGTTCTCCTTTTCCTGCATCCTTGCCAACACTGTTTTAACCATTCTGACAGGTGTGAGATGGTGTCTCATCATCATTTTGATATGTATTTCCCTGATGATGAATGATGCTGAGCATCTTTTCATGTGTCTGTTAGCCATCCTTTTGTCTTCTTTGGAAAATTGTTTATTCATATATTCTGCCCACTTTTTAACTGGATTATCTGTCTCTTGGGTTTTGAGTTTGATAAAATTTTCTTGTAGATTTTTGATACTAATATTTTATCTGATATGCCATTTGCATATTTCTTTTCCCATTCTATAGGCCATCTTTTAGTTTTGTTGATTGTTTCCTTTGCTGTGCAGAAACTTTTTATCTTGATGAGGTCCCAATAGTTCATGTTTGCTTTTGTGTCCCTTGCCTCCAGAGACATGTTTAATAAGTAGTTGCTCTGGCTGAGGTCAAAGAGGTTGCTACCTATGTTCTCCTCTAGAATTTTGATGGTCTCTTGTCTCATACTTAGGTCCCTTGTCTATTTTGAATTTATTTTTGTGTGTGGTGTAAGGAAGTGGTCTGGTTTCATTCTTCTGCATGTTGCTGTCCAGCTCTCCCAGCACCATTTGTTGAAGAGACTGTCTTTTTCCCATTGGATAGTCTTTCCTGCTTTGTCGAAGATTAGTTGCCCATATTGTTGTGGGACCCTTTCTAGATTTTTCTCTTCTTTTCCATTATCTATGTGTCTGTTTTTAATGCCAGGACCATACTGTCTTGATGATTAAAGCTTTGTAATAGAGCTTGAAGTCCCGAATTGTGATGCCTCAGGTTTGCTTTTCTTTTTCAAGATTGCTTTGACTATTTGAAGTCTTTTGTGATTCCGTACAAATTTTGTTTGTTCTAACTCTGTGAAAATGCTACTGGTATTTTCATAGGGATTGCATTAAAATGTAGATCACTTTGGATAGTATTGACATTTTAACAATATTTGTTTTTTCAATCCATGAGCATGAGTATTTTTCCATTTCTTTCTTAAGTGTTATATAGTTTTCAGAGTATAGATCTTTTACCTCTTTGTTTTACTTCTTTGTTTCAGAGTATAGATCTTTATTCCCAGGTATCTTATGATTTTAGTGTTTGCTATGATTATTAATATTGATCTAAGATATATGCCATTCTTATCTAGAAATTATGAAATTTTTATAATTATTTAAAAAAATAGATTGTTTCAGTAAAGAGACCATTTCTTTCATCTATTAGTCTTCATTGTCTATGCTGAACTATATACTATGGCAGGCACTAGCTACATGTGTCTATTTAAATATATATATATAAGCTAATTAAAATTAAGGAAATTTAAAACTCAAGTTATCAGTCAGATTGGCCACATTTCAAGTACTCAATAGCCAGACTATACTGGGTAGCACGGTTATAGAACATTTCTATCATTTTCGAAAGATCTTTTGGGTATCACTGGTCTCTAGTCTTTACTGATCTAGTCAATTCAATTAATTTTTAAAAAATTTTTAATGTTTATTTTTGAGAGACAGAGCGTGAACAGGGGAGGGGAAGAGAGAGAGGGAGACACAGAATCCAAGGCAGGCTCTAGGCTTTGAGCTGTCAGCACAGAGCATGATGCAGGGCTCAAACTCATGAACTGAGATAATGACCTGAGTCAAAGTTGGATGCTTATCCAGCTGAGCCACCCAGGCACCCCTAATTCAAATAATCTTTTATCAAATATTACATAGTTTAGGCATATATGAACAAACAGTATAATACTCATTTTTAAAATGTGTTTTGTTGTTATATCCTAAGATAGTAAAGAAGCAAAATTACAAATGCTTAGGTCTAATGCAGATAGAAATATATTTTATCTGCTCATTAGTTCAATTTAACATGATGGTTAAGGGAATTGTCATTTTTACCCAATTAAATTGCATGATGTAAAGATATTGGAAGTTTAATTGGATTTATTCATTTCTGTATATCATTAAATTAGCATTTGAATAAACATTTAATAAAGATAAATATATCTATGACTATAAAGGAAATCCCTTCTGAAGGAAAATCAATCATTGAACAAGTACTGGTTACAATACTTATGTAGCAGTTACTTTGAGAACAGCTATTGCATGAAAGCATATGGTGTAGATTTACCCTGACTGGTCAAAAGCATGTAAGGATAAGTATCATCAACATAGCAAAATATGCCAACACTGTACTATTAGCTGCGTTGATATGAAGAAAAGATGTTTTTGAAATATGAAATATGCATAATTTGGTTATCCTAAAGTAAAAAGTTAATTTAAATAATTTAGAGAAAGAGTCCATATATAGTAGGAAGGTTAAGGAATTATGCGAAAGAAATACTAACTGATTATTCTACTTGAAACAGAATGATTTTGGCAAGAAATTAATTAAATAAAATTAAATTAATTAAATAAACTGTATTGCTTGGTACAAACATATAAAAAGTCCCCTAATTCTAATATTATTCTTTTAGTACTCTACATTTTGTATTTGTGAAGTATTAACAGTTATTTAATATAACATCTAAAATGCAGTTACTGTATTAAAAAGAGGTAATATTTACCAGAGTTAGTTTTCTGTTATAATTTGTTTCCTTATCTTAAATCAAATCTTCCCGTTTCCTATAAATGCAGTTATCTAAGAATAGCTAATTGTTGTTAGCATTGTGTATTTTATTTTTCTACTTTTGTTCATTTTATTTGAAAGTTACTAAACAGATGAAATTAGAATAGTGCAATGAACAGTCTAGCTACACACTGTCTTTACCAACAGTTGCCATATTTTGTTAGTGTTGTAATTTATAGACTTTTTTTTAATATTCTGCCTTTGTTGATATTTCTGTGATTGCTCCAAAATATTACTTTGGAGTTTTTGTTTGTTTGTTTTGTTTTTTTTTAACGGGACCACTGCATTTGATTATGCATTATTACTCTTTCCCCCTTTGCTGAACCCAATCTAGAGGAGTTCACATACCCTTTCTGTGTCACGGATTTTTTTGGAGACACCAGACTAATGACCTTACAAAATGTCTTACATGAACATTCTCTCATGGTGCGGGCTAACTTGTTTCTCCATCCTCTGCATTTCCAAGCTACTTGGATTTTTATTCCCAGGCTAGTGGGAATAAAAATGACAAGATAGTCGGCTTGCATATGGTGGTTATGAGTTACTTTTTCATTTGGCTTCTAAGGATCTTTCTTTCTTAAGAGCCCAGCTATGTATGTTTCTGTATATATAATCCAACTTTTCTATGTTTTGGTAGCAGGGGTGTGAGGCAGAGGGTTGTCATCTCATTCTGATCCAAATCTTTTTTATAAAAGTTTTATCAATTTCTGTTCTCAATTGAAATGTGTATATTCTATAATGATATAATTACTCATAAAATATCTTGAGTAGAAACCTCTTGGTCAATAAAAAGATACAGGTTGATATTATCTTTCTTCTCCACTGCCATTCTCTCCCATCATTCTTTGAAGGCTATTAAATCCATTCTTCCTTTGTGGCTCATGTTATCCAGCTATACCATATTTTTCATCTTAGTATGATCTTCACTGAGCCGTAAATCATTCCTGCAGAATGCACTTGACTTGAACACCCTATCTGAATGATCATACCTAGAACAACTCTATTGTGAAAATGTAACTACAAATACATCTCCACCCACAGCATGCAACATTTTCTGTCTTCTGTCTTCTTTATGCTCACTTCAACTGCAACTTAACCTTGTCAATATTTTTACTGAGATATAATTGACATATAATATTGTGGACGTTTAAGATGTACAACATGTTGATTTGATACATTTGTGTGTTGTAGTATGATTACCATCTTAGCATTAGGAAACACCTCCATCACAATCACATAATTATCATTTCTTTTTTGTGGTGAGAACATTTAAGATCTAATCTCCTAGCAACTTTCGAATATATAATACAGAGTTGTTAACTATAATTACAGTGCTGTGCATTAGATCCTCAGAATTGATTCATGGTCTAACTATAAGTGTATATACTTTGACCAACATGGTCCCTGTTCCCCTTCCCTGTAGCCGCTGATAACCACCATTTTACTCTGTTTCTTTGAGTTCAGCTTTTTTAGATTCCACATAAGTGATATCATAAGGTATTTGTGTTTCTCTGTCTGACTTATTTCACTTAGCATATTGCCCTCAAAGTCCATTGATCCTGTCTCTCTCACTATCAAACTATCTCCATTTTTACTTCTTTCTCTTTATCCTTTATTCATATGTTTATCATATATTTTATTCCTTTTTGCTGACCTTTTTTTATGTTTTGGTGGTTCTCTGGCCTAACACTAGGGAGGAATACTACCATCCATAATGTCTATTTTAGGCTGCAGAACACAACTATAGAGGATCCAGACCCACAGATTGATGCTATTATGCATTTACCCACTCAAATGGATTAAAGTCACCAGACAATTCTAATTGTTTCTTATATAAACAAACAAACCAAAGCAAACCAAAAGAAAAAAAAAGAAAAAAAAAAAAACCCCACCCGTCCCACCCCCCAAAAAGAAAGCAGGAGAAAATTTTTATATTCCTAATAGCCTTTATTCAATCATTTAATACAATTCTTAGACTCTAATCATACTTGTTCGATTTTAGCAAATAAATGTGCTTATGACCTCATAGAAAAAGGTAACTTTTGTGTGAACTTGCTTCTCCATCTTGGAATTGTAGCTCTAGTTTCCAGAGTATTCTGTTCTCTCAGGGACAAAGCAGTATTCCTTTTTCCTTGCCAGTGGTTTCCTCAAATCTGCCTTCACCAACTCCCCTCATATAGCCTATAAACGCTCATTTCTCAACACAGTTATCCCCTCAGTTATTCAAAGAATATGTATTAGAGACCAACTCCAAGCCAGGCTCCGTATCATTCTAGTGTTTGGTATTGTATGGAGCTAAGCTTTCTACTATGTAAGACTTACCAAAGTAAGCGCGCACCTGCGCACGTGTGCGCGCACACACACACACACACAGTTTTTTTCACTTACCACTTCTTTATCCACAATTCCAACAAGTTTCTAAGAAACCTAACATTGTATTATTAAATTATTAAAAGTTCATTTTTAAACATAGAAATGGTCCTGGGAAGATAGTAAAATACCAGTAACAGTATCAATTATTAATAATTTAGTATTAAGTGTTTTCAGTAAAACTTTTTATAAGAATGAATATTATTTTGGAGAAGTATCTATGGGATGTTCAATCAGAGGTTAAGTTCCAATGATCATTCTTAATTAGGAGAGATCCCCTTTGGGTACCTGGGCGGCTCAGTTGGGTAAGTGTCCAACTCTTGGAATCGGCTCAGGTCATGATCTCATAGTTTTGTGTGTTCAAGCCCCATGTTGGGCTCTGCTCTGGTGCATGGAGTCTGCTTGAGATTCTCTCTCTCCCTCTCTCTGTTCTTCTCCCATTTGTACCATCTCTGTATCTTCCAAAATAAGGAAATACACTAAAACAATTAAAAGGAGAGAACCCTTACCACATACCTTGCTCAATCTGGGACTGGTCCATGCAAGTACCATGAATATGTGTACAAGAATATGAATATGTGTCAAGAGTGAACAAGAGAGAAATTGGAACAAGTATGTTGCTCATAGACTCCTTTTACTTTACAGAGCTACCCCAAACAAGCTTAATCCTGAGTAGATTTTATACTCATTGTCTGTATCATTATCTTTGGAGACCTCAGATAATATTCAGATTTCTAGACCAACATTGGGTCTAGAAAGTCATTAAGTGTGGGAATTGGGAATTTGTAATTTTAACCAGCTCATGTGGACTTTTTATGTACATGGGTTTTGAAAGCCATTGTACTAAGTAGTTAACATGATAAATAGATAAGATATTTGGATTTAGTCACTGCCTCTGAGAATTTTATGTGTCACTCACATTCTTAATATTTACTTCACCATTTTTCCAGTAATTAGTTTCAATTCTGTCACAGTGATCAGCATTGGCTATTAATTTATACTATTTTGGATGTTTGAAAAATAAAGCAAATTATAAGTATGTGATTACTATTCATTTTATCAATCATAAGTTTGATTTGATATGTGATTAACCTGCTAAAATTTTGTTTAAGTGATAATACCTGCCAACTATTTATAATGGCATTACTTCTAATTTTAGAAGACAGTGAGCAATAATGTTATAATAAAAACTAAGCAATTATAGGTATTGCCAAAATAACATAATGAGAAATGCAGATGATTACTATGTGTTGGAGAAAGAGAGTATACCATTTAAGCAATTTTTGAATAAGCTCAACTTGAAAATTTACACATGACCATTAAAATTCATTTGAAAGCTAAGTTATGAAATTTTATTTTCTATCAATAGCTTGGGAGAAAATAAATTCAATCAAATACCTGCTATAAAATCATAGTTTCTTTGTAAAAATTTACTACTATATAATACTAGGAAAAGATGGTAGTTTTGAAAATGATGCTGAAGAACACTCAATATAAGATCCAAGAGGAGTAAAAAAAATAAAATTCTGGTCAATATAGGACATTTTTCATGCTTTGCTTAAAATAGTATAGTTTATGGGAAAACTGTTTTCAAGAACATTGGGTAAGAAAATATTTTATTTTTTATTTTTTTAAATTTAAAGTTTGTTTAATTTATTGAGAGAGAGAGAGAGTGAGTGCAGGGAGAGAGAAAGAGAATCCCAAGCAGGTTTTGCATCGTTAGCACAGAGCCTGACGTGGGGTTTAAACTAAGGAACCATGAGGTCTTGACCTGAGCTGAAGTGAAGGGTTGGACACTCAACCAACTGAGTTACCCAGGTGCCTTGAAAATATTTTTAAATAGAGCACAAAAATGGATGAACTGGAAAGAGATACATTGGAACTGTGATCTTGTGATCATCAATTGACAGCATGAGGAAGGTTGGTGAAATTACAGCCACATAACAGGAAATATATTTGCAAGATATATAACCAGTAAAAATCTTAGAAAACATGAAGAACTTGCATAAATCAAAACATAAAAACAAACCATCCCACCAAAAATAGGCAACAGAATTCAATTGTCACTTCATGAAAAACAGATAGATACCAATAACCAATAAATACATGAAGATTTGTTCAACCTTTTAGCCATCAAAGAAATGCAAACAAAAACTACAGTGAACTATCACCACACAAACTGAATGGCTAAAATATGGACATATATGAATAAATACATGAAAAGTAGACAATGGTGACTATTGGTGAGAATGTGAAGCTGTAGGAAATCTCACACCCTAAAAGTATAGTATAATCTGGTGTAAAATGCTACCAACTTGTGATAATGTAAACAATTGGAAAATTGTCACTATCTTGTAAAACTGAAAATACTTATATGTTATTATTAAAGCCTTTCATTCCTGTATATACCACAAAAGTATACATACATGTCACATAACACATACGCAAGAGTGTCTGTAACAGCTTTATTTATAAGTTCATATTGGAAACCATCCAGATTTCCATCAGCTATAAAATAGTGGTATGTTCATAGAATAAGTATACAATAGCTATGAAGAAACACTTTTTAAAGTACAGATGAATCTCACAAGTATAATATTGGGTAAAAGAAACACAAAATAGTATAATGTTGTGTGATCCTACTTATTATATAAAATCTTGCCAGAGTCCAGCTCCAGCAGGTCCAGGGCTTCATGAAGGTTGGATGGTGTCATTGAAAAGGGGAGGGAATGAGAGAGCCATGAGTTTCTTTCTGATCACCAGGCAGGCATCTCTGCAATAATCTGAAAGTCACCTTTATTTATGGCAAAATGTATGGGGTACAGCACAGAAGTGGCATTTGCCTTAGACAGTGATTTCTGATGACAAATTTCGTTGGTATGTAAAAATTTCCCAGAACATAGATTGGTAGAAGGTCATGCATAATCTTTATTAATAGTGATTGATGTAGGTGAGTTAGATGCTTATCATATGGGGAAGGAAGGTATCTTTAGCATTCAAATACAAGACAATGTTTTTAGCATAGTGAAGGCAAAAGTTACTTCTTTGTGAGCAGGAGTCAATAGCCTGTTTGCTTAAAGGGAAGTATAAGAAAAACAGGATTCTCAAGATATGCAAATATTTGCTCCCATAAACACAAAAGAAGAAGTTCCTACAGTAAGTTTCTTTGTAAGGCGCAATCAGCATATTTTAGGATAAGGGGACAAGTCACTCCTGATATCATTCAGCAAGGTCCCTTGGGGGTCGGTGCTTAAGCAAAAATAAATAATTGAGTGGGGTTGGATATCAGTCACCCTCTGATGGCAAGTGGCCTTGCAAACTTGTCTCACCTCACAGGGAGTTTTCTCAACTTAGTTCAGAAATGGCTTCCAACAAAATCTAAAAACAGACAAAATATTTTGAAAGAAGTCAGAATTATGGTTTCCTTGAGAAAAGAGAATAAGTCTGGCACTTGGAACAGTGCAGGAGGGCATCCTCTCAGATATTTATTTCAATTACTTTGACCAAGTAATGGTGTCATAGTTTTATTCACTTTATGATAATTCATTCAGCTGTACATGTGTTATTTGTGCACTTATGAAGACTATAAATAAAAAGTTAAATAATTTAGGGTGCCTGGGTAGCTCAGTCAGTAAGGCATCTGACTTTGGCTCAGTTAATGGTCTCATAGTTCATGAGATCAAGCCCCAAGTTGAGCTCTGAACTGACAGTGTGGAGCTTCCTTGGGATCTTCTCTCTCCTAGCTCTCTGCTGCTTCCCCACTCATGCATGCTTTCTCTCTTTCCCTCAAAATAAATAAATAAACATTTAAAAACTTTAAAAAAATTAGCTTAAGATACAATTATTTTTGTGTAACTTTACAAATACAGTCCAGATGCAGAGTTTAATCAAATTGGACTGAACAAATTTCACTTATTTGTTTTAAATGTTTATTTATTTTGAGAGAGCCAGAGAGAGGGAATCCGAAGCCGGCTCCATGCTGTCAGCTCAGAGCCTGATGTGGGACTTGATCTCACAAACTGTGAGATCATGACCTGAGTTGAAATCAAGAGTTGGATGTTTAACCAACTGAGCCACCCTGTTGCCCTAGGCTGAACAAATTTTAAATTTGTGGTGTTTAACAAAAACAGTATTCTGACATGGTTCTATATACACTAGTTTAAAACAAAATAAAATAATGTTAAATTAAGTAAAAAAGATAATAGTTAAAAAAAATCTCTACCACTTATTATTTAACTGAGAATCTAAAGGTCCCCTCAGTGATTGTATACATGTATGTTTTGCTCTAGTAAAATATATCTCAATTCACAAAATGTTTATTGAATTCTTAAATGTGCAAGAGGCACTGTGATAGGAAGAACATATGGTACAGAACTAACACTTGTCTCAAGGAAGTAGCTATCTAAATCAATATTGAAGGAGCATTTACTTATTTATATTTAATAGATTTTCACAGTTTAATATATATAATTTTACTTTAAGGCATAAAGTAATCACTGTTACAAGGTTCCAATGTCTGTATCCTTTATATATTTAAATAAAAGGGGAAGCTCTTTAATCTAAAGGTCAAGTTCATGCTAGTAGTTAAAAAAATGTATCAGTGTGAAAGCAATTGAAAAGGATTTTAAAGGATTGAGGAATGGCTATACTTGTTACAGGAAATAATTAAGGGTAAGGGTGAGACAAGGCCACTCCAGGACAAGATGATTACTTGAGCTGAACAGGAACTGTTGAAAACTGTGGGATATTTCCAAATAACAGATGGTCATACTGTTTTCTAGCCTTGTAAAATAAAAATATGAGAAAAATATAAGACAAGGTTTGGAAGTTAGTAGGGGTACTTTATAAAGGATTTTTTCATCCTCCCTACCTCTTCACCCTCCAGCCCTCCCCTGCCCCTCCTGCCCTCCCCTGCCCCTCCTCTTCTCCATCCACTTCCCCTTCTCTTTATTTTCTCCCGGCTCCACCTCCTCCTCAGTCTCCTCCTCCTCCTCCTCCCTCTTCTTCTTCACTAGGGTGACGATTACCTATTCAATTTGTCAGGCAGCAGAGGAATCCCTTTGAAGAGTTTTGGTTTAGGATAATGTCTTTAGGAGTATTAAACTACTAACATTTTATGGATTAGAAAGGAAGGCTTATAGTAAATTGATCTTTTATAAGGATATAATAATAACCCAGATGAGTGTAAATAAGCAAATCATCCTGAATAGTTAAAGCAGGAATTAAAAAAAAAAATCCAAGGACCATTGTAGACTCTAAAGGTCCTAGTGTTTCCTTTTCTTTCTTTTTTCTTGTTTTAGAATTAAGGTATAATTGACAGTAACATTATATTAATTTCAGGTGTATAACATAACAATTCAGTATTTGTATATTTTGCAAAATAATCATCAATACATATCTAGTTAACATTCATCACCATACAGAGTTACAGTTTTTTCTTCTGATGAGGATTTGTAAGATCTACTCAATATGCAATTAAGAATTATTAACTGTAGTCACATGCTGTACATTACATCCCTCTGACATTTATTTTTTATAACTTGAAGTTTGTGCCTTTGACCTTTTCCACCCATTTCACCCACCCAAGCAACTCCACCTTGCAACCACCAATGTGTTTTCTGTCTATGAATTTGTTTGTGTTTTGTTTTAAATTAAAAAGATTTTATCCCATATATAAGAGAAATCATACCATATTTGTTTTCCAGTCCTACATATTTAACTTTGCATGATATCCTCTAGGTCCATCCATATTGTCACAAGTGACAAGATTTCATTCTTTTTTATATGGCTTAGTAGCAGTCCATTATATTTATGTAAACCACAATTTCTTTATTCATCTGTCAGTGGATGTTAGGTTGTTTCCATATCTTGGCTATTATAAATAATGCTGCAGTGAACATAAGGGTTTGTATATCTTTTTGAGTTGTGTTTTTCATTTGCATGGGATAAATACCCAGAAGTGGGATTGCTACATCATATGGTAGTTGTATTTTTAATTTTTTGAGAATTCTCCATAGTGTTTTCCTGAGTGACTGCACCAATTTCCAATCTCACTTTCAGTGCACTAGGGTTCCCTTTTCTTAACATCCTCACCAACACTTGTTTCTTGTCTTTTTTATAATAGCCATTCTACAAGGTATGAGGTGATATCTCATTGTGCTTTTGATTTGTATTTCCCTGATGATTAATGTTGGACGTCTTTTCATGTACCCATTGGCCATTGGTATATCTTCTTTGGAAAATGTTCAGATTTTTACATTTTTTAATTGGATTGGTTTTTGCTATTGAGTTGTATGAGTTCTTGATATTAACCTCTTTCATAATTTGCAAATTTATTCTCTCATTCAGTAGGTTTCCTTTTAATTTTGTTGGTGGTTTCCTTTGCTGTGCAGAAGCTTTTTCGTTTGATGTAGTCCTGTTTATTTTTGTATTTGGTGCTTTTGCTTTTAATGTCAGATTCAAAAAAGAAATCATTGGCAAGATATGTGTTACTGCCTAGGTTTTCTTTTAGGACTTTTATAGTTTCAGGTCTTATGTTCAAGTATTTTATCTATTTAGAATTTGTTTTTGTGTATAGTATAAGGTAGTAATCCAGTTTTAATCTTTTGCATGTGGCTATTTAATTTTTGCAGCACTTAAAAAATATATTTTTAAATTTATTTTTGAGAGAGAGAAAGACAGTGTGAACAGGGAAGGGACAGGGAGAAAGGGAGCTACAGAATCTGAAGTAGGTTTCAGGCTGTGAGCTGTCAGCACAGAGCCCGATGTGGGGCTTGAACTCATGAATCAGGAGATCGATCACGACCTGTGCCCAAATTGGCTGCTTAACCAACTGAACCACCTAGGCACCCTTGTAGCACTGTCTTTTGAAGATACTGTTCTTTCCCTATGTATGTTCTTGGTTCCTTTGTTGTAAATTAGTTGACTGTATATGTATGGATTTATTCCCAGGCAGTTTTCTGTTCTATTTGATCTATTTCTGTTTTTATGCCAATTATGCTATTTTAATTAGTATAACTTTGTAATACAGTTTGAAATTAGGAAGCATGATGCTTTCAGCTTTGTTTTTCCTCAATATTGCTTTGGCTATTTGGTGTGTCTTATTGTTCCATACAAATGTTAGGATTGCTTGTCCTATTTCTGTAAAAATTCCCATTGGAATTTTCATAGGGATTGCATTTAATCTTTGTATTGTGTTGGGTAGTATGGACGTTTAAACAATATTAGTTCTAATTCAGGAGCACAGGGTATCTTTCCATTTATTAGTGTCTTCAATTATTTTCATTAATGACTTACAGTTTTCAATAAACAAGTTTCATCTTCTTGGTTAAATTATTTCTAGGCACTTTATTCTTTTTGATGCAGTTGTAAATAAATGACATTGTTTTCTTAATTTCTTTGAGAACTCTGATAGTTGGGGCACATGGTGGTTCAGTCAGTTAAGTGTCTGAATCTTGATTTCAGCTCAGGTCATGATCTCACAGTTACGAGATCAACCTCCAAGCCCCATGTCAAGCCATGTTGGGCTCTGTACTGGGCATGTAGCTTGCTTAAGAGTCTATCTCTCCCCCTCCCTTTGCCTGTCCCCAACTCATTCTTGCTCTCTCTCTCTCTCTCTCTCAAGTAAAAAAAACAAAAACTCTGATAGTTCATTATTAGTGTATAGAAATGAAACAGACTTTTGTGTAATGATTTTGTATCCTGCAACTTTACTTAATGCAGTCTTTAGAGTTTTCTATATTTATTATCTGCAAATAGTGATGGTTTCATTTTTTTAAAATTTCCAATTTAGATAGCTTTTTTTTCCCCCCTTGACTAATTGTTCTGGCTAGGACTTCTAATGCTATGTTGAATAAAAGTAGTGAGAGTGGGCATCTTTATCTTATTCCTGATCTTAGAGAAAAAGCTTTCAGCTTTTTATCTTTGGGAAGGATGGCTGTGGACTTAACATATGTTGCCTTTATAATGTAAGGATCATTCCCTCTATACCTGATTTTTTGATAGTTTTTTTCCTCTCTCTTCTCTTCTCTTCTCCTCTTCTCTTCTCTTCTCTTCTCTTCTCTTCTCTTCTCTTCTCTTCTCTTCTCTTCTCTTCTCTTCTCTTCTCTTCTTCTCTCCCTTCCTTCCTTTTTTTCTTCCTTTCTCTCTCTTTTTTAATTTTATTTAAATCCAAGTTAGTTAACATATAGTGTAATAATGGTTTCAGGAGTAGAGTTTAGTGATTCATCACTTACTTATAAGACCCAGTGCTCATCCAAACAAGTGCTCTCCTTTTTTTTTTTAAGGTTTATTTATTTTTGAGAAACAGAGAGAGAGGCAGAGAGAGAGAGAGAGAGACAGAGACAGAGTATGAGTGGGGGAGGGCCAGAGAGAGAAAGAGAGACACAGAATCCGAAGCAGGCGCCAGTCTCTAAGCTGTCAGCACAGAGCCCAACATGGAGCTTGAACCCGCAAACTGTGTTTAAACCTGAGTTTAAGTTGGATGCTTAAATGACTGAGCCACTCAGGCACCCCCCCTGTTTTTTTTTAATGTTTACAAGTGCCCTCCTTAATGCCTTTCCCCCATATAGCTCATTCCCCCGCCCAACTCCCCTCCAGTAACCTTCAGTTTGTTCTCAGTAATTAAGAGTCTCTAATGGTTTGCCTTATTTTTACTTCCCTTCCCCTATGTTCATCTGTTTTCTTTCTTAAATTCACATGTGAGTAAAATCATATGATAATAAATTATATGCTTATTTCTCTTAGCATAATATATTCTACTTCCATCCACATAGTTGCAAATGGCAAGATTTCATTATTTTTGACTGCCAAGTAATATTTCATTGTATGTGTATATCACATCTTCTTTATCCATTTGTCACTTGATGGCATTGGGTTCTTTCCATAATTTGGCTATTGTTGATATTGCTGCAGTAAACATTGGGGTTCCTGTGCCCCTTCAAATCAACATTTTTTGTAAACTTTGGATAAATACATAGTAGAGCAATTGCTGGGTCATAGAATGGCTCTGTTTTTAATTTTTTGAGGAACCTCCATGCTGTTTTCCAGAGTAGTTGCACTAGTCTGTGTTCCCACCAGCAGCACAAGAGTGTTCCCCTTTCTCTGCATCCTTGTGAGCATCTGTTGTTTTCTGAGTTATTAATTTTAGCCACTCTGACAGGTGTGAGGTGGTATCTTACTGTGTGTTTTTTTAATATAGTTTATTGTCAAGTTGATTTCCATATAATCTTATTGTACTTTAGATTTGTATTTCCCTGATGATGAGTGATGTTGAGCTTCTTTTCCTGTGTCTGTTAGCCATCTTGATGCCTTCTTTGGAAACATGTATGTTTATGTCTTTTGCCCATTTCTTTACTGGATTATTTGTTTTTGGCTGTTGAGTTTGGTAAATTCTTTATAGATGTTGGATACTAACCCTTTATTTGATATGTCATTTGCAAATAACTTCTTCCATTCCATCAGTTGCCTTTAATGTTTATTTTAGTTTATATATTTTTTTACTTTAAATCCAAGTTAGTCGACATTTGGTATAATGATAATTTCATGAATTGAAGTTAGTGATTCATCACTAATATGTAACACCCAGTGCTCATCCCAGCAAGAAGCAAGAAGCATCCCTCCTTAATGCCCATCACCCATATAGTCTACACCTGCACAAACTCCCATCCAGCAATCTTAGTTTGTTCTCTGTATTTAGGAATTTCTTATGATTTATCTACCTCTCTGTATTTATCTTATTTTTGTTTCCCTTCTCCTATCTTCATCTGTTTTGTTTCTTAAGTTCCACATATGATTGAAATTGTATGATACTTGTTTTTTTCTGACAATTATTTTGCTTAGCATACTATTCTGTAGTTCTATTCATGTTGTTGCAAATGGCAAGATTTTATTCTTTATTTAATTTTTTTACATTTATTTGTTTTTGAGAGACAACGTGAAACAGAACATGGGCAGGGGAGGGGCAGAGAAAGAAGGAGACACAGAATCCGAAGCAGGCTTCTGACTCTGAGCAGGTATTCAGCACAGAGCCTGATACAAAGCTAGAACCCAAGAACTGTGAGATCATGACCTGAGTCGAAGTCGACACTTAATTGACTGAGCCACCAGCTGCCTCAGATTTTATTCTTTTTGATCACCAAGTAATAGTCCATTGTACATATAAAGCACATCTTCTTCATCCATTCATTAGTTGATGGGCATTTGAGCTTGTTCCATGCTTTGGCTATTGCTGATAGTGCTGCTATAAACATTGCGGTTCATGTGCCCCTTTAAATCAGCATTTTTGTATTCTTTGGGTAAATACCTAGTAGTGCAATTGCGGGGTCACAGAGTAGTTCTATTTTAATTTTTTAAATGTTTATTTATTTATTTTAAGTTCTATCTATGTTAGCACATGGTACTATAATGTTTTCAGTAGATTCCAGTGATTCATCCCCTATGTATAAGACCCAGTGCCCATCCCAACAAGTGTCCTCCCTTATACCCCTTACCCATTTAGCCCATCCCCCCCCCGACAAACTGAGCAACCCTCTGTTCTCTATATTTAAGAGTCTGTTTTGTCCCTTTCCTTGTTTTTAAATTATTTTTGCTTCTCTTCCCTTATGTTCATCTATTTTGTACACTAAATTTCTCATATGTGTGAAGTCATATGATATTTGTCTTTCTCTGACTGGCTAATTTTGCTTAGATAATACCCTCTAGTTTCGTCGACATAGTTGCAAATGGTAAGATGGCATTCTTTTTGATTGCCAAGTAATACTCCATTGTATATACATACACCACATCTTTATCCTTTCATCCACTAATGGACATCCGGGCTCTTTCCATACTTTGACGATAATGCTGCTATAAACATAGGGGTGCATGTGCCTCTTTGAAACAGCACACCTGTATCCCTTAGATAAATATCTAGTAGTGCAATTGCTGCGTCATAGGGTAGTTCTATTTTTAACGTTTTGAGGAGCCTCCATACTGTTTTTCAGAGTGGCTGCACCAGTTTGCATTCCCACCAGCAGTGCAAAAGAGATCCTCTTTCTCCGCATCCTTACCAACATCTGTTTGTTTCCTGAGTTGTTTATTTTAGCCTTTTTGAATGGTGTGAGGCGGTATCTCCTTGTGGTTTTAATTTGTATTTCCCTGATGATGAGTGATGTTGAGGATTTTTTCATGTATATGTTAGCTATCTGGATGTCTTTGGAGAAGTGTCTGTTCATGTCTTTTGTCCATTTCTTCATTGGATTATTTGTTTTTTGGGTGTTGAGTTTGATAAGTTCTTTATAGATTTTTTATACTAACCCTTTATCTGATAATGTCTTTTGCAAATATCTTCTCCCATTCCATGGATTGCCTTTTAGTTTTGCTGATTGTTTCCTTTGTTGTGTAGAAGTTTTATCTTGATGAGGTCCCAATAGTTGCTTTTGTTTCCGTAGCCTCCAGAGACATGTTGAATATGAAGTTGTTGTGGTGGAGGTCAATGAGGTTTTTGCCTGTTTTCTTCTCTGGGATTTTGATAGCTTCCTGTCTCATATTTAGGTCTTTGATCCATTTTAAGTTTCTTTGTGTATATGGTGTAAAAAAGTGGTCAGGGTTTATTTTTTCTGCATGTCACTGTCCAGGTTTCCCAGCACCATTTGCTGAAGAGACTGCTTTTATTCCATTGGATATTTTTTCCTGCTTTGCCAAAGATTAGTTGGCCATATGTTTGTGGGTCTATTTATGGGTTGATTTGAGTTTCTGTTTTTGTGCTAGTACCATATTGTCTTGATGAGTACAGTTTTGTAATACAGCTTGAAGTCTGATATTATGATGCCTCCAGCTTTAGTTTTTTTTTTTTTTTTCAGGATTTCTTTGGCTATTCAGGGTCTTTTCTAGTTCCATACAAATTTTAGGATTATTTTTTCTAGCTCTATGAAAAATGGTGGTGTTGTTTTGATAGGGTTTGCATTGAATATGTAGATTGCTTTGGGTAATATTGACATTTTAACAATATTTGTTCTTCTAATCCATGAGCATAGAGTACTTTTTCCAGTTTGTGTGTGTGTATGTCTACTTCAGTTGCTTTCATAAGCTTTCTAGAATGTTCAGTGTATAGATTTTTCATATCTTTGGTTAGTTTATTTCTAGCTCTTTTGTGGTTTTTAGTGCAATTGTAAATGGTATTGATTCCTGGATTTCTCTTTCTGTTGCTTCATTATTGTTGTATAGAAATGCAACTGATTTCTGTGCATCGATTTTATATCCTGTGATTTTGCTGAATGCAGTTCTGGCAGTTTTTTGGTGGAATCTTTTGGGTTTTCCATATAGAGTAGCATGTCATCTGTGAAGAGTAAAACTTTGACTTCTTCCTTGCTATTTGCATACTTTGTATTCCTTTGTGTTGTTTGATTGCTGACCCTAGGACTTCCAATACTATGTTGAATAACAGTGGAGGGAGTGGACATCCTTGTGGTGTCCCTAACCTTAGGGAGAAAGCTCTCAGTTTTTCTCCATTGAGGATGATATTAACTGTGGGTCTTTCATATATGACCTCTATGGTGTTGAACCATGTTCCATCTATCCCTACTTTATTGAAGATTTTTATCAAGAAAATATGCTGTTTTTGTCAAATGCTTTTTTGTATCTGTTGAGGATCATGTGGTTTTTATCCTTTTTATTAATATGATGCATCATGTTGATTGATTTGTGGATATTGAACCACTCCTGCCACCAGGTGTAAATCCCATTTAATACTGGTGAATAATTCTTTTAATGTATTGTTGGAAGAGAGGTTTTTTATATGTAAAGGGAGGTTGAATTGTGTCAAATACATTTTCTGCATCTACTGAGATGATTACATTGTTTTTATCATTCGTCTATGTGGTATAGCACATCAGCTGATTTATAGATTTCAAATCATTTTTGTATCCCCAAACTAAATCTCACTTGATTATGGTGTATGATTATTTGAATGAATTATTGAGTTTGGTTTGATAATATTGTGTTCACGATATTTGTATATAAATTTATTGAAGATATTGGCCTGTAATTTTCTTTTTTCTTCCCTTCCTTCCCTTCCTTTTCCTTCCTTTCCCTTTCTTCTCCTTTCTGTCTTCTCTCCTTTCCATCTTCTCTTCTCTTCTCTTCCCCTTTCCTCTCCTCCTCTGTCCTTCCCTCCCCTTTCATTTGTTCCTCTCTCCTCTCCTCCCTTCCCCTCCCCACCTCCAGTTCTCTTCTTTCCTCTCTTCCTCTCTTTGTTGTCGTCGTTGTTTGGTGTTGTTATTGTTGGCATCCTTGTCTGGTTTTGGTTTTAGGGTAATGCTAGCCTTCTAAAATGAATTTGGAAGAGTTCTCTTCTGATTTTTGAGAGTTTGAGAAGGTTGGTTATGCTTTTTCTTTGAATTTGCTAGAGTTCACCAGTAAAACCTTCTGGTCCTGGACTTCTGTTTTTTGGGAGGTTTTTGATAACTGATTCATTATCCTTGAAAGTAATCAGTGTTTTGGTTTTCTATTTGATCATGGTTCAATCATGGTAGGTGGTATGTATTCAGTAGTTCATCCATTTTTACTTTTTATCCAATTCATTGGTATATAATTGTACATAGTAGTCTCTTATGATCCTCTGCATTTCTGTGATGGCATTTCTCTTTCATTTCAGAATTCATTTATTTGAGTTCTCCGCTACCCCCTTTTTTTTCTTGGTGAATCTGCCTAAATGTCAATTATGATTATCTTTTCAAAAAACTACCTTTAATTTTCAGTGATCTTTTCTTTTGTCTTTTTTATCTTTCTATTTTATGTATTTCTGCTCTAACCTGTGTTATTTCCTTCTTCCACTAACTTTGGGATTTGTTTGTTATTCTTTTTCTAGTTTTCTTTGGGGGGGTGTAAAATTAGAGTATTTATTTGAGACTTTTTTTTCCTGAGGTAAGTATTTATCATTATGAATTTTCTCTCTTAAAACTGCTTTGCTGCATCTTACAGATTCTGGTATGTTACATTTCCATATTTGCATGACATTTTTTGATTTCTCTTTTTCATTTCTTCTTTGACCCCTTGATTTAGTAGTATGTTGTTTAATTACTACATATTTGTGAATTTTCCAGTTTTCTTTGTGAGGTTTTATTGTAGTTTCATATCATTGTGGTCAGAAAAGTGCTTGATATAACTTCAATTCTCTTAAATTTATTAGGACGTGTTTTATGGCCTAACATATGATTATCTTGGAAAATGCTTCATATGTTCTTGAAAATAATGCATTCTGTTGCTTTTAGATGTAATTTTCTATAAATATCTTTGAAGTACTTCTGGTCTAATATGTCATTTAAGGACAATTTTTCTTATTGATTTTCTGTTGGGATGATTTATCCATTCATGTAAGTGAGATATTAAATCTCATACTGGTATTGTATTTCTGTCTGTATCTCCTTTTATTTATGTTAACATTTGATTTATATATTTATGTGTTCCTATGGTGGATGCATGAATATTTATAAATGTTATATCTTCTTGTTGGATTGACCCTTTTATCATTATGTAATGCTCTTTGTTTCTTATTATCACCTTTGTTTTTAAATATGTTTAGTCTACATATTGCTACTCCAACATTCTTTTGGTTTCTGTTTGCATGGAATATCTTTTTTAATCATCAGATGTTCTTACATCTGAAATGAGTCCTTGTAGGCAGCATATAGATGGGTCTTGCCTGTTCTGTTCTTTTCTCTTTTCTTTTCTTTTTTCTTGTCTGTCTTTCTTTTTTAAATCCATTCAGCCACTCTGTGTCTCTTGGAGAATTTAGTCCACTTGCATTTAATTTTAATTTTTTAAATGTTTATTTATTTTTGAGTGAGAGAGACATAGAGAACAAGTGAGGGGTGGGAAGAGAGAGAGGGAGACACAGAATCATAAGCAGGCTTCAGGCTCAGAGCTGTCAGCACAGAGCCCACCGCAGGGCTTGAATTCACAAGCCATGAGATCATGACCTGAGCCTAAGTTGGATACTTAGGCTTGGATTTAAAGTAACTATTGATAGGTATTATTGCCATTTTGTTCATTGTTTTCTGATTACTTTTGTAGTACCTCTCAGTTTTTTATTTCTTGATCTTTGCCTTTGAGGTTTGATTACTTTACTTAGTGGTATGCTTATATTACTTTTTCTTTTCTTTTGTGTTTAATACAGTTTTTTTTTTTTTTGGCTTTGTGGTTACCATGAGGCTTACATATAACACCTCCTACCTGTTACAGTTTATTTTGATAACTTAAGTTTGACTCCATTGTAAAGCTCAACATTATTACTCTCTTTCCTGACTTTTTATGTTTTTGATGTCATATATTCCATCTTTTTATCTGCATCTTGTAGATAAAAACGAATTATTGTAATCACAATTACTATTGCTACTTTTTTCTTTTAATCTTCATATCTAGCTTTATAAATGATTAATCCACTACCTTTACTATATATACCTTTCCAAGGAGATTTATTCTTTCATATGTCTTCTTTTTACTTATTAGCACCCATTCTTTTAAGCCTAAAGGAGTCTCTTTAATATTTCTGCCAAGGCCATTATTAAATTTGTGATTAAACTTTAATATTTAGTTATGTAAAAATTTTTCAAATATCAATGTGACCAAAAGTGATTGCACTCATATTTTTTTTTAAATCTAAGAATTTTTTTTTAATATTTTCTGTCTCCTTGGCATCTTACTTCAGAGAAAGTTGTATATCATGTCATTTTCATGGTATATCTTTTTAGCTCATTTCCATATTGGGAGCTACTCATTATCCTTCTTGTAGGAGCATGGTCTGATGTTAACCAGGTCTGTTTCTTCTCTCCCTCAAGTTTAGATCCTCTCCCGTGTATGTAAAGTAAGCATATTTACTTCCAAAGACTCAAAGGTATTCTGCTGTCTCTTAGCTTGCTACATTTCTGTTCATTGAGTGAACAACTTTCCAAAGACCAGGAGTTATTTAAGTTTACCTTCTTATCATCTTCTTACTCTATAAAATTTTATAATATGAATTATGTTACTTTCACCCTAATGCAATTCCACTCTGAAATCATTAGTCATTACAGTCTTTTAATGGAAGATCTTTTGTAATCTTTCCTTATTAGACTTTTTTAACATTTGTGCCTCGTAGTTGCCTTCTCCCTCTTGAAAACCAATTTTAGTTGGGCTTAGGTCTAGATGTCTTCAGGATCTCTGATGATTCTTTCTCTTATTTCATTTTCTGTGTTGGGCCTTCTCTTTCTACACTTATCCACTGATTGTTAAATAGGTCACATCAACTACCACTTTTTTTGTGACACTGTCACACATTTTTTTCTATTAAGTTCCATTACAAATGTAATTTTGCATTTTTTAGCAGCTTTATATAAGTAATTTACTTTTCAAACTATAAATCTATAAACAAACTTTTTTTCTCTTCAATATCTGATATTCCTGTAGCTTACTTATGTTCCCTAAAGGTCACAACTATTTGTCTTGCCTTTATTGTTCATTTTATATATTTTGAAACTGTGGGAGAGACAGATATGTAAATTCTGGAATAGGATGAGAGCAGATTCGAGTTAGAGTTGGGGACTATGTGCATGTGATTACTAGGCTTCGAGAAACTTTATGGCATGTAGCTAAAAATCCATCAATTGGAAGACTAATCATTTAGCCAACATTTTTAGTACTTTTTGGGTAAGAATTGTTCTACTTGTTAATAACTCTTCCCAACCTCTGAGTTGTAGGCACCTGAGAGCCTGGGGTTTCTGCAGTCACTGGACTCCTGTGCCTCTGAGAAGCCTCAGGACACAAAGAGGCTCATGGCAGGCAACAAAACAGCACACTTGGTTATGCTTACATGAGATTGGCATGTGCTGGCTAAAAATACCTGAAGTTAGGTCACTGCCAGAACAAGAGATGAATGGAAAGAATGTGAAGCCATGCAAAAGAAATATTTGTCTCCTGTGATAATCCTACATTTTCACAGACCAGAGTACTTTTCATTTACCAAACCTGATCTCTCCTTTCCTACTTGCTTCTTTTCATCCAGCAAATCTGTTCTTTCAGGTGGCCTTCCTGGTTCTGCCTCTCCTAATCCTGCCTATCAGTTAATTTTCAGCTCAAATGATCCTTCCTTGATTTTTTCCCATTAATAAGAAGCCATTTATTCCTAACTCTTACATCCCAGTAAGGGGTCTCTGGTTGCCCTAATGAAATGATCCTGATTAAAGACAAGAATTTTCTTTCATTCCTTTTCGTGTGTGTGTGTGTGTGTGTGTATGTGTGTGTGTGTACGCACACGCGCTTTGTAGCATATGATTCAATCCCAACTTTTGAGTTTGAGAGGCCCCTATGCTCATCACTATATCACCAACACCCAACTTTTGAGTTTGAAAAATTTGTCATGTTGATATTATATTTGTATCCAGTCAGTAATTCTATTTGAGCCTCAACAGTTTCATTTACGTAATCTGGATTAGTAATATCTATTTTGCTGGTTTATTTCACGTTTTAAATAATAAACTATAAGTAATGTGCTTACACAGAATGAATGCCCTCTGAAAGTTCTTTTCCCATGTACAAGGCCACAAGGCAACTGATTTATTTTTATGATCCTCTGAAGTAATTCATTACAAATGCAGTTATTCACATCTAAGCAATGTTTTGCTCTTCAGTGGGGATGACAGTGTTTTTGTTTATCTGATTCCCTGATTGCCAAAGAGACCATATTGCAACAGTTGTAGGGAGGGGTTGTGCAGCTTTGGGATAAAGCTGATGCTAAGGCAAACAGCACAGAGCAGAATGATCTCACTGTCCTGCTTTTAGAGCCTGCTCTACCTCCAGACACCTAATTTTATGAAATAAGGCATCTCTTAGTTTTTTCCGGCCTACTCGATTTGGGTTTCCTGGTTCTCAGAGTTTAAAGTATTTAGAATGACACATACTTCAGTGTAGCTCTACTGATGTTTAGTATTTTCATTTATCTCAGGCTCTGCTGTTGTCCCTTCCATAAGGTCAAGTGTTGACAAATTATTAAACTACAGGAAACACAACAGCCTCAGAGAAAGGGACTCAACATGCAGGGTGGGACAACTCAGGGCCCCCGACTGTGCACAGCATTTGTCTGCTTTCAAGGTTCCCCACAGCATCTGAAGCTTTACATCCCCGGAGGCGAATGCCCATATGTTCACCTTTATTACCAACCTGCAGTTTCCAGGCATCTGTTAAATTACAATTTTGAGCACTCAATGGTAATTTCATTTGTGTTAAAAAAAAAAAAAGACTTTTTGCCCCTTATGAGGTTAGAATGGCATTGCACCACAGTGTAGAGCTTGTGTATAGGTATATTGAAAGAATCCGTAGAACTAAGGGATTGGAAGCTTATTGTGCTGTTAAGAGGTGAGGAATCAGGCTGTGTTCATGTGTGCTTATTCTTCTTTCTTAGAACAATAAAGCAAATATATTCTTCTGAGAGAAAAGGAAGTTTTAATAATGTAGAATTAGCTTTGCTTCTATTTGGACCACATATGCCTTTTTAACCCTAAAGAACATATCATGGAATGTGTAGGGGAATACTGGCAACATATAAAAGGCGAGAGAGGCCACAGAGCTACAGCTGTTCCCGAATCTTATGCAAAATGATTCTTCATGGTGGTTTCCTTTTTGCAAAGCTTCCAGCTCATTCTGGAGCAACACCTGATTAGATAGCGGTGCCTGCAACCTTCTTGGCTGTCCTTTCTTTCCTCGTTACCTTCTCTTGTCAGGGTAGTTGAGTTATCAAATGGTATAAGTGTTATGTCAATACCGTTTCCAATATAAAACACTAGCCATGCAAAGGCTGAGGGAAATTGTTTTCCAACTAACTGCTGGCAGCCTGCTCTTATAGATTAAGACCAGGTCTCTCCACAAAGCACTGAAGCAGCAAATTTAAAAGGAGGCAAATAGAACATAGACTATTTGGCATCAGAGATAAAACAGTTCATTACCTGGTTAATGTTTGCATTTTCCTGGTATAGAGCAAGCATAAAATTACAGATAACAAAGTGACATTTAATAGGCACTGGACATTTCAAGAGAAATGTAGCTTTTAAAGATGTTTCTCTTTCATTCCTGGAAAAATTAAGGAACCGGGGAGGATTGTTATATCAGGTACAAACCTCAAAGGCAGAAAATATAGGGGAAATAAAGTCTAGCTTCATGAACTATTAATTATAGAAATCTGGCCAAGCCACTTTCTTCTTGCAGGGACTTAATTTTCAAATTTATTTTATACAAATTAAAATGCCCGTGTTCTCTATTACACAGGGCTGTGGCAAAACAAAACAAACAAACAAAAGAAATGAAATCACATATGTAAAAGTGCATTAAAAACTCTAAAGCACAACAACAAAATTTAAGTCACTTTCTTATGTGAGGATACACTACATTACACTAAGTGTGTAACCTCAGTGTAATAACCTGAGAGCAACAGAAACATGGAACATGCAGCTGAGAGAGACAAAGACATTACATTTCATCCAACCTAGTCTTTCAGAGTCAAGAGGCACTTTAGAAACTATCGAGTCCATCTATAGCTAGAGTCCTGCACCTCTTTGTCAAAGAATTTTTCTGCTAGTATTTGGACACATCCTGTAATAGGGAGTTTGGTATTTATTTGAGCCCATTCTCTGCTCTCTGAAGTGAATGGTATCCATTCTGTACATAAAGCTCAGAGTTCTGTAAGAAAGAGTTCAAGCCATTGCTTTTACACTTACCGTTTTCCTAATACTGGGTAATTTAGTTTTAGATCCAACTATCTCATTAATAAAAGTATAATAATAATGTCACCCATGTCATAGAGTTCTATGCCTACCCAAGTCCTTTACACATGCTAGTGATTATGCTCAAATGAGATGTCATGCTGTCTTACTATGTATGTTGGTTGTCTTATTTGTTGACTGAATATATGCTTTAATAATGTAGTACCAAAGATGGTATGTGCCATTTAAATCATCTTAAATAAACCTTTCAGAGATGTACAACTCATAACTGTTACCTTAACAAAAAAGGTATTCCATTGAGAGAAAATGAAGGATTACATATGAACTCTGAAATCCCCTTAACACAACTTAGTTAAATGCCACTGCACATTTTCTTTACAAGATAATGCAGCAAGCAAGGAAAAAGGAAGTGTTTAGACATTGATGATCTTCAGTGTCTTATAGAGGATAGCTTAGTAATCTTACTTTCAAAGAGGGGGTGTTAAAATTATTTGACATGACTTGTCACAGGCTGAAGTGAACCAAAATTGTAATGTGGACAATTTATCCTTGTCAATCTTCTGTCTCTTTCCTTCCTCTCGATTCTCTGTGATGGTCAGACTTCTCACTTGCCCAGTTCCTTTTCCATACCCTAAGCAAGGAACTTCTCTTGCTCCCTTATAGGAGCTTCAGCTAATTTAATGTACATCAATAAAACAAACTAATTTCCTTTTTTAAAGTTTATTTATTTTGAGAGAGAGACAGTAGAGGGAAGAGAGAGTGCACACACACAAGTGGGGGAAGAGCAGAGAGAAGGAGAGAGAATCTCAAGCAGGCTCCACGCCATAGGCTCACACTCATGAACAGTAAGATAATGACCTGAGCGGAGATCAAGAGTTGGATGCTTAACAACAGTGCCACACAAGCACCCCAGCAAATTAACCTAATTTCATTTGTGTGCTTAATTTCAATTAATTAATTCATTAATGAACCGCCTAAAGTCTTCATTCAGTTACTTCATTTAAAAAATAGTGACAGTAATGTCACAGCTTTAAGAATTAGATAAAGAAATCCATATAAAGTGTTTGGCATATTGTCATATTCACAGTAAGTTTCAATGATTTCTAGATATATTACACTATCAAAATTCAGATATAGTTTCCTATTATGCTTTCAAAAGTTAGATTATCAAATGAAAAGAGCTTTAGAGCCAGAATGACTCCAGAAACGTGGAGTGGCATTAGGCATCATTTCAACTCTGATTTTCAGCTCTCATATATGCATATGCAAAACTGGAAGAATAATAGTATGTACCTCACAGTGTTAATTGTGTTAGATGAGAAAATCTTTTAAAAGAGATTAGCACAGTGAACACTCATAGTAAATAAATAAATACTATTTATTATCACTGTAATAATGTAGGAACAGTCTCATATTGTGTTTTCTTAACAGTGAAGTGTTAAAATAGAAAATGTAGATTTTGTATTTTGCCTGTTACTAAAAGTGTGCAAAAAGTGACATCCAGAGCTATAGGGGAAAACAATAATAACAGCAAAACATTTGCACAGGAATTAGGAGAAAATTTATTTATCTGAACTTCTTCCTGTTCCTCTATTTCTACTTCCAGAAACTGTAATGTAACTTAGGTTAGTATTTCTGTATCATCTATTTAGCTTATCAAGGAATGACATAGATCTTGCTGGATTTTTGTGGGGAGGAGATGAGAGGGACAAAAACATGTCTCTGGGGAATGACCGTACCTTCAAACTGTATTATCCCTTAACATATGGTGTTATTATAGTTTTCTCATGAATTGTTTTCAGCTTGCTTCTCCTGTCTTCTTTCTGAGTGTTTCAGTATAAATGAGGTGATGTGAAGTATGTGCTCTTTGACTCTCCCTAACTCTTGTAGGTGGTGTAGAGCTGGGCAAAGGATAGGGATGATTTGCAGAGTTGAACTGAGTAGCTTAATAGTCATAATACTAAAAGCTGAGTAATAGACCATTTTGTCATGAAATATTTATCACATAGTATCTCAAACTTCTTAACTGCATTTTTACATTATTTAAATTTTTCTGTAATATTTTAAATTATTTAGGTAATTTGTATATTCACTTTCTATTTTGAAAATAGATATAAAAATTTTAACTATTTACATGTAATGAAGATTTGAGACATTCATGCAATGTGTAGGGTATAAAGAATTAATGCTTGATTAAGTTGCTTGTAATTAATAAAATATATGTATCAAATTAGTATAGATGTTATATATTGGGATGTTATTTTATTCTTTTCTCTATACTTAGTCATTGAGAGCTAGGAGTGATTTCTAAGAGAAGTTGCTGTTTAAAAATTACAAAAGATTGTATCCACCCCCCCCCTTTTTTGCTGAGCTAGGTGGGAAAGAAAGAAGTTATTGGGGTGGGAGTATAGATAGATAAATGCAGAACAATCAAAAAGAATGCTTACTGTAGGAAAAAGCAACATTGGAAACACTGTAACAGTGTTCAATGTCTGGCTGCCTAGCATCTGAAAATCAATATATTTAGGCATTTGCTGACATTCATTCATTTACAAACTAATTAACAAATCTATGTAGTACTAACTATCTGTACATCGGACTGGATGTGCAGTAGTGGCATGATAGAGTCACTACCTTCATTGAACTCACATTCTGGAGGTTTATTTTGGAAAACAAGAGAGGCCACCATCTGTTACAAAGAAGGGAACGATGTTCTGATTGAAAGTGCGCTCAGCATTCTTCCTGCCACACATACATGCACACAGATCTTCTACAGCATGGACAAGAGCTTTAACCTATCCTTGCCCAGTTAGAAATCATCAAACAGGATTTTAAATTAGCAGCCAGCTATGCAAAGGAACAAGAACACTAGCAAATCCATTGTGGTCATATTATTAATGGAAATCATAACACCCAACTATGTATCTACAAAATAGATCCCTATTCTACCCATATAAGGGTTATCACCAAATATATGTGTAATGTACCCAGGTTTAATTATTTATATATTTTTACCATATTCTAATATTATTTTTATTCAACCATAAGATTTCCTGTTTTGTATTTTTTTAGATATGAACCTTTTTTCTGTTTTGTAAGTGTCTTTACAAATTTTCCATCTGGAAAATAAATAAGCTCACTTCTACATACTTCTAGTTTCCACATCAATATTGACCCAGTAATTAAAAATAATGCTTAGCTAAGCATTTACGATAATCAAAAGGGCTCAGACTGGTGGAATAATTGACCTTGCCTCACTGAGATCCCTAGTAGGTGTTCAGTACATTAAGATCCCATTAAATTTCTAACTGATAGACAACGATGTGTCCTACGTCATAATGCTTGAAATTTATGATTGTTCACCTGATTCTAAGACCTGAGTTTCTTTACAGATTCATAGGCCTTAAAAGAGTGATCAAGTATTCTTGAAGAAACGTTTTGCTATGACATTATACATATATGCTGTGAATCACTTTCTCCAAAGACTCCCATATAACCAATTTCTCAGTTTCTGAGTATATGACTGATACATAGGTGTGTGCACCTATACACACACACATATTTATATATTTATGAGATATATTAATATACATGGATATATAATAATATGTATAATGTCACGATGCACATATGATGTAAAATTTAGTGTAATATATATTTATATATGTTTTATTAGCATATATATTTAAAATTAAATACAAAATGGAGAAAAGACTTAAAAATTCCCTAAACGGACAAAGCCACTTAAACTACATGAGCAAATCTAAATCTAGATTATAGCTACAAGTGGCTCTAGGAAAAATGGGAAGAAAAAGCCCTGATGAAAGCTGACTTCTGAGTATTATATCTCACTGTTTATCTTAGCTGCCTCTAAAGAATGACTTCAGGATTTTAACTACAAGTTAGATAAATCAATGTGAGCTATCTAAAATTCAATTTGAGTGTCATTATCCTTATTCTTATTGGTAGTAGATAAGTGAGAAAATGTAGCATTTCATGGCATCCAAAGGTCTTTGTCATTAGATTGAAAAGAAATCTTAGGATTCCATTATTCCTATAAGGGTCACTGAAGATAAATGGGTAAATACAGGCATACATTTTAAATGTTTTTTTATTTATTTTTGATACAGAGATAGACAGAGCATGAGACGGGGAGGGGCAGAGAGAGAAGGAGACACAGAACCGGAAGCAGGCTCCAGGCTCTGAGCTAGCTGTCAGCACAGAGCCTGATGCGGGGCTCGAACCCACGAACTTGAGATCTGACCTGAGCTGAAGTCGGAGGCTTAACCGACTGAGCCACCCAGGCGCCCCAGGCATACATTTTAAAAACAACAGATTATAAAATTCCATTCCTCTGATTTACCTATGTAGGCAGTATGTGCTTTGTAATTAGATAATCACCCTTTGACTGTTGTAGCAATAATTATTTTTAAAATCACTCATTGAGAATACTCAGTAGGCGTGTCTGCAGCTCCTGGTCTCACACGCAACAGGAGCCTGATGTAACTTCAATTAACAAGGATAGTGCCCGTGTTCTTCCTGGCTGGGCAGACTCATTTAAATGGAATGTGTTGTGAAACACTTGAAGGTGTTTTTATTTATTTATTTTTTTAACGTTGTAAAATGGAACTCCCCAGAAAGTGATTTTTAAAATATAGTGTACGTTTAAACAGAT
Source organism: Suricata suricatta (assembly GCF_006229205.1). NCBI lineage: Eukaryota > Metazoa > Chordata > Mammalia > Carnivora > Herpestidae > Suricata > Suricata suricatta. The sequence goes on along the minus strand of NC_043708.1, from coordinate 55,257,700 downwards.
GAAAAATAATTTTCTGGTTGAATTTAATAGTCTGAACAACTTTTTAAAACTGCAACTTTAATAAATTGAACATTAATTATCTAAACTAAAAGCAAACTTCTAAGGATTCTAAATCAAAGCTAACCTGAGGTTAGTATCTGCATAACCCAATATTTTGTTGGGTTGGTCACAGACTTGTAAGAGACAAGATTGGAGCATTAATGACATATTTGGGCCTAAAGTGTGAGAGTATTTGTATTTCTTGAATTGAATTTAAAGTTCCTCCTATCGCGAGGGATCTTAATGCTCAGGTGTTGCCAATCCAGTCTGCAAGTCAAATCTGACCCATGCTGGTGTTATTTCCGCTACAGAAACGTTTCTAAAGTCCAATAAGAAAGAAAATTTTCTTGAAAACAGATAGAATAATGCAAGATAGTAAGAATTTGGAGTCATTTAAAAATATTTATACATTAGAAAAAGTTGAAATTCTGTTCTGAGAGTTGAAATTTATAACTGGTTAAATTATGCAATGTACATATATTAATATAAGTAAATATTAATATCAATATTATTAATTAGTTATTGCCTATTGAATAACATAGGACATGTATATGACATTTTAAATGAAAGTATTACAAATAGTTTGATAACTAGTTGGTTACATTAACATTGAGAAAAACTAAAATAATCTCAGTTTGATAGTATCTTTGGATATCTAGTTTATTATTTTTCTTCTTTCCCCTTTGCGAATTATTTCTCTTCTACAATGAATATGTCTAATATTTAATATTTATAATGGTAATATGTATTTTAAAGTGTACACAGTAGTATTCCAAGTATGTATATATGTGTGAGATATATATGTATATCCCATTACCACTTTATTGGTAACCTTTGTTAGTGTCAGTGTCCACCAAAGACCACCAGAAACAAATGTTAAAAGATGTTTTTTAAGTGTATACGGTAGTATTTCTAGTCTATATGTGTGTGATATATAAATGATATGTGTATGTATCCCATTCCCACTTTATTGGTGACCTTTGTCACTGTCCACTAAAGACCAGCAGAAGCACACCTGTAGTCAAACAAATTTGTGTTTATTCCTTATTTTAGGAGAGGAGTCTGGACACCCCAGGAAATCATGAGTGTTTCAGTCAGAGCATGTGCAGTGGGGAGACTTGTTACAGGATTTGGACTTATATTAGGAGTTTTTGCTGGATTGAGTAATGTATGGAAGTGGGAGTTATTCCATATTGAGTAATTTATTGATTTATAAAAGAGGCAGAAAAAAAGTTGTAATGGATAAAGAAACAGCAACTTATGTTAGGAGAGGAAGATACTTATTCATTTTTGTGGTTTGCACTGAGTTCTAGTTTTTGTCTGTTGAGACTCTATTATATAATGGTTTTGTTTTTGTCTTGTTTATTATGGACACAGTGACTCTAATTAGTAGGCATATTGTAGCTTAGCTGTTATTACTAGTTGTCAAGGCTGTGTTTTTCTTTTTTACATTCTTTATTGTGGAGGAGTTGTTTTCAAAGTGTAGGATCAACATCACCTGTGAACTTGTTAGAAGTGTAAATTCTCAGACTGGAGGTGGAGCCAAACTGTGTGTTAACAAACCCTCCAACTAAGGTGATTCTAATGCTAGCTAACATTTGAGAACCCCTGGTGAAATGGTTTTCTGTCCTGACTTCACATTAGAATCACCTGGGAGATGGGCGCTTTAAAATCCTACTGAAGCCAGAACCAACCTCTGCCCAGTCACAATTAGAATCTGCAGTCTGGGCCTATGGTTTGGTAATTTTTTAAATTTAATTTAATTTTTTAAATAACTTTTAAAGGTTTATTTATTTTGGGGGGAGGGAAGGAGAGAGAGGAGTGTCCACCCACAGGGGAGGGGCAGAGAGAAATGGAGACACAGAATCCAAAGCAGACTCCAGGCTCTGAAGTGTCAGCACAGAGCCTGATGTGGGGCTGGAACTCACAGATCTGCAAAATCATGACCTGAGCTGAAGTCAGATTCTTAACCAGGCCATCCAGGTGCCTCTGGTAATTTTTAGGGTTTTTTTCGCTATTCAAATGTGCAGCCATATTGGAGAACCTCTGTTCTAGTGTATTTGGGAAATGGAATGCTATTGTTTCACTTTAGAAAATGATTTTTAAAATGTCAGTTAAAGATAAACATGCACATAACATAGAACCAAGCAATTCTATTTTGAAATATAGCCAATGGAAAACATCTAACATGTACACAAAGTAATCTGAATAAGGAGGTTTATTTTATCACTGTGGGCAATAGGAAAGAGTGTAAATATGATATAGTCTAAGCTGAGGGATGGATAAATTATATTTATAAAATGCTATACTACCTTGTATTTAAATTAAACCATATAAACTATATCAATGTGAGTGAATATAGTGATGAGTAAATACAGCAACTTGAAAAATGTTACATTCAATTTTAGTAAATCTTAAAAATGCACTGAATATTGCTTCATCTTATGTTGGGAACAATGTATTGGATGATAAATTTAGAGGCAACCACAGGAATGATTTGCACAATCTCAGCAGAGGAGTGACTCCCGTGGGAATTAGGATGAGGATAGAATTCTGGGAGGTTTAGAAATATCTGTACTATTTCATTTCCCTAAGGAATACATGAAGCACATATAGCAAAGTGTGATGTTTTATAATTAGGCCAGATTGCCACTTTACATTCTGGGACTACTCTCTTCCTTCAGTCCAGTGCCTGACCCCACCAAAATAGCCTCAATTCCTTCAAAGCCTCATTTATTAATTCTGCCTGGACTGTGAAGTTGTGTGTTTAACAGTAACTTTGGGAATAGCCAGATGGGATTTCAGGAAAAATACCAAACTAAATAAAACAGAAATTAGAAACTGAATGCTTCTAATGATATGACTGTTTCTGGACTTCAAAATCAGAAAGAAGAAAAAATGGCAGAAACCTCATTCAGAACCTCTTAATAGGTACCCCTCAGCATCTCACCTAGGTTCCTCCTTATTTCCCTTCTCTGAGAACCAACATCCTTACACCCATAGGCGAGGTCTCACCTTGGGATTTGCACATACTTCTCTCCCAACCATGCCTACAGCCATACAACTAAGTGCTGTAATCCACAGAGCAGGATTGAAGTGGGGCTAGTGCTTCAGGTTAAGGGCGAAAGTTTGGACGATGTGTTCAGAGTGGGTATTGTTCTATTATGTTCAACAATCTGGCTTTACTCCTCCATCAGCATCCTGTGAAGATATATTTATGCATTTCTTCATTGATTTTTAGTTTCTTATGGAAAATTGTTGAGGAACACATATGCAATCATTCGTATACATATATACAAAGTTTAAAAATAACTATTATCCTTGGTGATATTATGGTCTAAATTTATGTTAAGGAAAGTAAACATTTCTCCATGAGATAACAGAATCTTACCAAACTTACCCTGCCTAAGATGTGGATACCATTTTATATTATTATGCTGAGAAATTTCATTGATATTTTCTTAGTCTCCTTTCTCCCTCCATGAAATGAAACCTAACTGGGCTAAAAGTTATGCCCCATTACTGCACCATCTATCCACAATTGCTCCCATTTATAATATAAAGACAAGAGGAATGTTAAAGTATATATTTTCTCTCTTTAACTTCAACCAGAAAATATTTTTAGGATGATTTTATTTGTAATCTTTACTAATGTCTCTAATTAATAGGAAAATAGAGTAATTTTTTTCATTTTCCATTAATTACATTATAATTTTAGAAAAAATACATATTTTAACAAATAAGAGGAAATATTTTAACATGATTATGCAAGAATTATTAATGATTTTTATTTTTAAAAATGTATATTTTTCAAGTTTGTTAACAATAATTACATATTTTGGATTATCAATGAAAATGAATGTTACAAAAGTAGTTCACAGGCAGTCCATTTATAGACTTAAGTGTATTCACTTGTTTAAGATTCATTTTTGATCTCTTTATCAGTCATCATGTCTATAAAATAGAATGATAACACATGGTACTTCAAGGAGCTTATGGTTTGAAGGTGTAGTAGACACATAAAAAGCACTAAATTTGGGTGCTTGGGAAAATGTGTCTATATCTCTTTGTATTTGTAACCTCCTCTATTACTATCTCTATTTATAAATAGTTGTTTTATAAAAAGGAGATAACTATCTTTCTTTACATACTTTTTTTTTTTTTTTGAAAGTTTTCTAGATTAGTGGATACCTGATGTGGCTTTTCAAGAATGAATAAGAGCAAGCCACGCATAGGAAACATAGAGATGACTAGAAAACTGTAAAGGAGGGAGAGTAAAGGGGAGAAAAGAAGCACTTCATCCAGGCAGTCACATGAAGATTCTTTGCAGTGTCAGGATACCATATCTTTCTATTCAGGTCTAGGAACTACCTCTTTGTGTTCTTTGTTGTCAACTGTGTTATTTCTGATTGGTTTCATTTCTCCTGCCATAAGTAAATAGTAGCAACACTTCTTACCTCAACATCATGGCTTTTTTTGTTTGTTTGTTTGTTTGTTTTACTGGAACAACATAAATCTTGTATCTGTCAATCCCTAAAACCATTTATTTAGTGGAGGTTATATTTTTAGTCATGACATTGTATCATTCATCGTCCCACTAATGAATACTGGTTTTCAAAGACTTGTGCTAATATTGTTATTCTGCTTAGTTGATGATGATGACTACAAATGCTACTCTTTCAGACCATAGAGCAACATTTTGGTAATTTGTTTTATGGCCATTTAAAATACACTGTTCGTCATTATTTAGTGTAAAGGTAGGACTATGTCTTCTCTTATACACTTTAGGCATTTATCAGTGAATTCCTAGAATATGATCTCTTTCAAAATTGATGTCCCTATATTTCTGTATACTGCCACCAGTGAGGGAGGCAGGGAAGGTGTCTGTGGGTACAGTGAGAAGAATGGTGTCATTCATGTAGTATGGCTAATGAATGACATGGGAGGGAAAGCAGGGGTGGGAAGGTAGGCATAGGGTACATGATTCTTGATGCCACTCTTTTCACCCTTATGTGCTATAGACTGGAGATGTCACCAGGTTGGGAACATGAACAGTAGGGAGCTGATTCCTGGACCTACACAGACAATTAAGCCCAAGGGTCATTTGTGGACTATGCATACCATCTAAGCCCTAGGGCCCTGACCTCCTGTATGTCCATTGTGAGTAAGAAACACTCAAGGTAGCTTAATCTCATGCCATCCCATGAAATACATATTATTCCTATCAGCAGAACCAATCTTTTTGGGAACTAGGGTCCCAGATGAGTACAGAAGCATGACTTTCAAAGCTCTTTGGGGTATCTGGTTGACCCTACATGCTGAGGGGTGTAGAAGGAGAGGAAGGGGCAAGTGTAAAGCTGAAAGGGAGAAACAGACAGGGGCCTACATGGGTGGTAGGTCAGTTTCTGGGTGCCTGATGGATGGCAATACTGACCTGGGTAGTCCCAACTATTAGAGGAATGCATAAAATTTTTGAAGAAATACTTCTAGCATAGGGCCCTTTAGGCATAAGACCAGAGCAGAGGCTTCACTTGCCCATCTAAGGGTGGCACTGAATCACTGGAATAGATCATACAAGTAGTAATATGGGCCCTAGGAAGATAGAACATATATCAATTTTTACAATTTGGTACAATTTGTAGTTTCCACACGAAATGAAGGAAGCTGGGGAAGTCTAAGATTGGACTTTGTTTTCTTTTCTTTTTTTGTTTGTTTTTGTTCTTAGATACTGTTTTCTAACTGAGGTAAATTTTATTTGAGGAACCATTAGCCTGTATAGAAAGGACATTTTCATTTGGTTGGGAAGATAAGTTCAAATCCTATTAGGTAATCATGTGATTTAATTTTATCAGATCACTTTTTATATGCATGTGCAAACTAGTGACCCAGAGATCATGCTAAAGTGCAGAATCTAATTTAGTAGGTCTTTGTGGGGTCTGAAATTCTGAATTTGAAACAAGTTTCCAAATGATGCTAATTTTGACAATTGAAAACTATTTTTTGAGTAGCAATGTGCTAGACTATGGTTCTAATATACTGGGTCAAAGACTTCCTAATTCGTCTTGAAGATGTGAAGAACATGATCATGTAAGAGGAATTAAAATACTGCGTCCTTTCTCTGGGCTATTTCCAAACTGTCTTCTATCTTTTCTTGTCTCAAGGACTCAGTGACAATAGAAGCAATCCTAAAAACCATGTGTAACAATGGCTCTTCCTATAAGTATTCACTATAAGGTTGTTTTAGTTTTCTATTACTATAAAATAAGCCATTCCAAAAACTTAGTGTCTTAAAACAGTAATTTATTATCCTTCATGATTCTGTAGGTTGATTGGTTTGTTCTGCTCCATATAGTGTCATCTGGGGTATTTTAGTGGCTACGGTCATCTAGAGATTCAACTGGTAGCTCAGATGGGGTGTTTGGTTAGGGTCAAGATTTTCCTCTTCATGGCTCTTTGGGCTGCCTCATAGCATGGTGGTTGGATTTCAAGAAGCATTCTAGAGCTAGCATTCCAAAGAGGAGAAAGCAGAAAGTTATCAGGCCAATTAAGGACTAGGCTCAGAACTGGCATAGTGTCACTTCTACTTTTTTTTTTTTTTAATGTCAAAACCATCACAGTAGTGAGAGGGGGGTTACCTAAGACTTGAAATCTCAGAAGCATGGTTCATTGAGGAATTACCAAAGTAACAGTACACCACAGGTATTTAGAGAAATGAACATAGTTACTAAGAAGATGATCCCATTTAATTTTAGTTAGTTATCATTTTCCTTCTAACATTTATTTTCTTTTTATCTATCAACTCTTTGCTCATGAGAAAATAAATATGGTTTGCTTATTTGAAAGTAGACATAGAAAACGGCAAAAGAGAGGGGCATCTGGGTGGCTCATTCAGTTGAGTGCCCAACTGTTGATTTCAGCTCAGGTCATGATCTTACAATTCATAAGTTTGAGCCCCACACAGGACTCTGCACTATGACTGGATGGAGCCTGCTTGGAATTCTCTATCCTTCTCTCTCTGCCCTTACTCCACTCATGCTCGCTTGCTCGCTCTCTCTCTCTCTCAAAATAAAGAAATAAACTTAAAAAAATTTAAAAAGTTAAATAAAGTTGAGATGTAATTTCTGGAACATTTCCTAACCCAAGTAGATTCTAAAACCTAAATAAAATTCCATAGAAACAATATATCTGAAGCTATATATTAAACTAATCTCTTTCTAAAGAAATAATACTGCAAAATTGAAATCAGTTTCAAGAGATGATGAGAAAAATAAAATTCCATCTAATAAATCTGTGATAAGACAAAGAATTTAGGCAACTGATTTCTTCCCTTTGCTTAAATGTACTTAGACTCTTAGATACACGTAATAGTGTCTGTGTGTGTGTTGGGGGGTGGGCTCTGAAGGAACATTTATCTAAATGGGTTTTTAGTTTCAATGCTTGACTTACACTTAGAATAAGCATAGCACATGACCTTAAGTAGGGAATAGTATAAAATACAATTTTACTTATTATGGAAGAGCAATTTAGGTTTTAATGGCTATCACATTTCCTTCTTTTTAAAATAAAGTCTTTAATTGTGGAAAGAGAAGAAATCTCTGTGGTAATACTTAAATGTATTTATCCAAGTTCTTACTCTGAGAGGAATAGCTTTTGAATTACATAGATTTTTTAAATGAAATTTTATTTTGGAATAATTTTTGGTTTTCAGAAAAATTGCAAAGGTAATACAGAGAGGTCCTATATACCCCTTTGTCTAATTTTCCCCATTGTTCACATCTTACTTTGTTACAGTACATTTTTCAAAACTGAGAAATAGACCTTGGTACCTTATTACTTTTAAAACTATGGTTTTAGTTTCAGTTTCACTAATTTTGCTCATAATGTTCTATTTTTGTTCCCAGACCCAATCCAGAGTACCACACTGCATTTAGTGTTCAGGTCTCCTTCAGTCCCCTCTGGTCAGTGACACTTTCTTATTCTTTCCTTGTTTTTTTTTTTTTTTAAATGACCTTGAATGACAGGAAGTACTATGTATCCTGTGGAACATCCTCCAGCCTGATTTTTGTAATGTTTTTCTGATGTTTAGATTGAGTTTATAGGTTTACGAGAATACCACAAATTTAAAATGCCCTTCTTATCACATTGTATAAGGGCGTACAGGAGATGCACCAGACATCACTGGGGCTATTAAGATTTATCACTTGTTTAAGGTATTGTTTGCCAGGTTTCTTCAGTGTAAAGTTATTTTTTCTCTCCTTACCTATTCTGTTCTTTGAAAAAAATTGCTAAAATTACTAAGTCAAGCCCACTCTAAAGGGTGTGTGTGTGTGTGTGTATGTGTGTGTGTGTGTGTGTGTGTGTGTGTGTGTGTGTTACAAGCTCTTCCCCCTGGAAGTGGGAATATCTACATATATCCAATGGATTGTTTTGTAAGAAGATTCATCTGTTCTCTACTATTTACTCAGTCATTTATGTCAGTCTGGACTTGTGTATATTTATTTTATACTTTGGGTTATAATTTACTACTGTGTTGTTTCTTTTGCTGCTCAAATTGTTCTAGCTTTGGCCACTAGGAGTTCTTTATAGTTAGATTCTTTGTCCCTAAATTGTGCCCCATTCCTTTGTATTTTGAGTATTTCCTTCCTGGTACTATAAGATGCTCAAAACTCATCTTGTACTTTGCCTGCCCAGACCTAGAACCATTAATTTTTTTAGGTACCTGGTTCCTTTTCTTAAAGAATGGTATTTAGAAGCTAAATTCTGGGCCCTCCGTGTACTTGTTGCTGGAGTGTCCTTGTTCTTAGGTCTTGTCTGCAAGACCTATGCAGGTGTAATAACTTACATGAAGAATGTGTCTGTAATTGCTTTGATATCTATCAATTTTACTAAGCTAAATATTAGTTCATTCTGATGACCCTGACTCGAATTTAGTACCACATGGTTTATTCAAATCTTTTTTGTTTATGTGTAACTGCTCTCACTGAAAGTGAGATACTTAGCTAAATGTGCTTTGTTTAAAAATTTGGATATCAAGGGGTGCCTGGATGGCTGAGTTGGTTAAGCATCTGACTCTGGATTACAGTTCATGTCATGATCTCACGGTTTGGGATTCTCCCTCCTTCTCTCTGCTCCCCCTCTTCTCACTCACTCTCTCTTTCTCAAAATAAATAAATAAATAAATAAATACTTAAAAAATGAATTTCAAGATTTTTCTTGTATTTATTCTTTTCAGTACCACCTGTGAGTGGGACTTATATAGCACATAAGAGCCATTCATTAATAAGATACATTTATCTTTGAATATAGGTTGTTAATTTGAAATATTTTACATTAATGTAAGTACCAGCTGTGCTTTCATGCAAGGGAGCAGTATAGCAAGAGTCTAAAAATAATGTTGAGTGAATAATCAGACTTAATAAAATTATCTTTATGTGAACTGCAGTTATTTGAAGCTGTTTATCAGTGGCCCTCAGTCTTAGCTGAACCTAGGAATCACCTAGAAATTAAAAAAAAATGCTGATGCATTGTTCTCAACCTGCAGAGATTCTGATTTAATTTGTCGGGATTAAGAATGAGGATAGGGACTTTAAAAACTCCCCAGGTGATTTTGATATGCAGTCAAGGTGAGCCAAGGTTCAGAACCTCTTCTGCACATTCTGTGTTAATGCTGATTGCAGTATCTTCTGTTCTGTCTTATTTTCTGAATGGCTATATTTCAAACAGGGCAAACTTTGAAACAGTAACATATGTTTGGGTTTAGACATTGGGGCATATTCTGTTGTATACCAGGTGAGTGAGGTCACTGAGTCACAGTTGCAGCTGTTATGGTAGGGCTCTCAAATGTATATGGTCGTGCATGAGGAGTGGTAGGATAGGTTGCTTTTTTATTTTCAATTCTAAAGCATAGGGCAGATACTAAAAAGCTTAAAATAAGGTCCTGAAGAAGTTATATTTTCATAAAACTTTGACTTGCAGATGTAAGAGTCTATGCCCACCTCAATCCAAAAAGCTTCCAAGTATTTCCAAAATATCCCCTTTCCCCCCCAAACATAGACATCATACAGTAACTGGAAGCCTGGGTCTCCCTCTAGCCTTCACCCATTTTGTCCTTTACCCAACCTCCATCCCTCTGGTAACCATCAGTTTATTCTCTGTATTTATATGTCTCATTCTGCTCTTTTGTTTGTCTGTTAATTTATTTTGTTGTTTAGATTCCACATATGAGTGAAATCATATGATATTTATCATCTCTGTCAGACTTATTTCATTTAGCATAATACCCTTTAGGTCCATCCATGTTGTCACAAATGGCAAAATCTGTAATGGCTGTGTAATATTCATATATATGTGTGTGTGACACACACCACTTCTTTATCCATTCATCTATTGATGGACACTTGGGTCGCTTCCATATTTTGGCTTTTGTAAGTAATACTGCAGTAAACATAGTGATGCATAATCTTTTTGAACTGGTGTTTTCATTGTCTTTGGAATTATTGGATCATATATTATTTCTGTTTTTAATTTTTTGAGGAACTTCCCTCCTGTTTTCCATAGTGGCTGCACCAGTTGACATCCCAACCAACAGCATGCAAGAGTTCTTTTTTCTTCATATCCTTGCCAATGCATGTTATTTTTTGTCTTTTTAATTTTAGCCATTTTTACAGGTATACAGTGATATCTCACTTAAAAGGTAGAGCACAGGGAATATAGGCAGTGATATTGCAATGGCATTGTAGGGTGACAGATGGTAGCTATATTTGTGAACATAACATAATGCTTGGAGACCTTGAATTACTATGTTGTACACCTGAACCCAATGTAACATGGTGTGTCAACTATACTCAAAAAGTATAACTAAATAACTAACTAAATAAATAAATGAAACTGCTATGTCCAATAGGATATGAGTAGAGGAAATGTGACAGGTACATATAATTATAAAATAAGGCCAACTGTAATAAATAAACAACAAAGGCATGGCTTCAAAGGATATGGGACAAACTATGAGAAGATGGTACTTTTAAAAGTGAAATCTATAGTATATGAATTATATCTCAATAAATCTATTATTAAAAATACATACTTGGACAGCAGTCCCACTTTTAGGTATATATCAAAAATAATTGAAATCAGGATCTCAAAGAGATCTTTAAACTCCTGTGTTCATAATAGTACTATTTACAATAGCTGAGCTATAGGAAATAGCCCAAATATCCATCAGCTCATGAATGAATGAAGAAAATATAATATATTCCTAAAACAGAATATTATTTTGCCTTAAAAAAGGAAATTTTGCCATATGTGACAAATAAACCTGGAGGATATTATGCTAAGTGATATTAGCCAGAAGCACAAATAATTTTACTTATGTGAGGTATCTAAAATAATCAAACTCACTGAGGCAGAAAATAGGATAGTGATTGCCAGGAGTGCAAGAATGGGGAAAATGGGGAGTTTAACTAGTTAAAATTTCAGTTATGCAAATGAATAAGTTGTAGAGATCTGTTCAATTTTTTGCCTATAGTTAACTATACATTTTTGTGCACTTAAACATTTATTGAAGATAGATCTCATGTTGTGTGTGTTTTTTATTGTTTTTATTTTTAAGAGCAAGCGAGCGAGTGAGAGAGAGAGAGGGAGAGAGACACAGCACATGTGGGAGGGGGCAGAGAGAGAGGGGGAGACACAGAATCTGAAGCAGGCTCCAGGCTCTGAGCTGTCAGCACAGAACCAGACATGGAGCTTGAACCCACAAACCATGAGATCATGACCCAAGCTGAATTTGTGCATTTAACTGACTGAGCCACTCAGACACCCCAAGTGTTTTTAAATCAAAAAGAAGAGTGAAGAGACACAAGGAAACCTTTGGAGTTGTTAGACATATCTAATACTTTGATGGCAGTGATGGTTTCATGAGTGTATGCATATGTCTAACCTCATAAAGGTGTATATGTGAACTATATATTGTATGGCAATTATACTTCTGTTAAAATGCATATTTGGAAAGGTAAAGAAAAAAACAAAACAACACACAGAAAGCAAAAACACAGATACCATGCCCCATTGTTATGGACTGGATTGTGTTCCCCTTAAATTTATATGTTGAAGTCCTAACCCCCCAGAATGACTATATTTGGAGGTAGGATCTATAAAGAGGTATTTAAGGCTAACTGAGGTCATAAGGGTGGGGCCTTAATCAATAGGACTGGTGTTTTTATAAGAAGAGAAGAGACACCTTGAGTGCCCACACACAGAGGAAAGGCCATATTAAGACATGGTAAGAAGGTGGACGTCCATAGGTCAAAGAGAGAGCCCTTACCAGAAACCAACTCTGCCAGCACCTTGATTTTAGACTTCTAACCCACAGAACTGTGAAAAAATAAGTTTCTGTTCTTTAGGTTACTCAGCCTGTAACATCCTGTTATGTCAGTCTTAGCAGACTAATACACCAAGCAATTTCACTTTTCAGTATATAATCAATAGATACATTTCAAGAAATGTTCAAAAATATTCATGGTCACTTTATTCAAAACAGACCCAAACCAGAAACATCCTGAATATGTAGCCTTAAGGGTTTGACATATACACACACAGATATATAATTCACACCTTTATCACATTATGGATCATTTCTACCACACTGGAAAGTTCCTACATATGCTTTCATAGTTAATGCTTCACTCTCATATAATCTTACTTTTAATTTTTTTGACTATAGATTACGTTAAAAAAATTTTTTTAATGTTTTTATTTTTGAGAGCGAGAGAGAGAGAGAGAGAGAGAGCAGGGGAGGGTCAGAAAGAGAGAGGGAGACACAGAATCTGAAGACAGGCTCCAGGCTCCAGGCTAGCTGGCAGCACAGAGCCAGAGGCAGGGCTTGAACCCATCAACTGTGAGATTATGACATGAGCTGAAGCTGGACGCTCAACTGATTGAGCTACCCAGGAGCCTCCACTATAGATTACTTTTAACTGTTGCAGATCATAATATAAATGAACAATATGGACACCAGAACTACATAGTAGTTTACCAGAAAAAAGACTTCTAGTGTTTCAGTAATAGTTTTATTAAAAAAATCCAATAATATTTTGATAAAATATAGTCTGTAAAACTAAAGTGTACAAATGTAACTAAACAGAAATAAAATTAATACTTTTTCCATAGTTATTTTCATACTTCAGGGCATGTTCTTAGCTTGAAAGTATAGGTATTTATCATGGTTTTTCATATAAATCTTAGGCCTGCCTCCACAGTTCACTTTGAATTAAAATAATGCATCATTCTAACATGAATCAGCAGGATTTACAGCAAGAAATACAGGGTATTTGGAGCCAATGATTTATTCTGTTTAATAATATTCACCTGTATGTGTGTAGTTAATGCTTTCTGAGATTTTAAATGTTCATTTGGGACAACTATGGATGTCTGTAATATCTGAACTCATAATATTTTAATCGAGTATCTTGAAGGCATTGATATATATATCAGTAGATTTACTGTGGTCTTTACAAAATTAGAAGGGTTTACCTTTAAATTTAACCAGTGTTCATTTAAATTTGTAGTCTTGGGGGCACCTGGGTAGCCCAGTTGATTGAATAGTTGAGCATCCACATTCGGTTCAGGTCATGATCTTGCATTTTGTGAGTTCGAGCCCTGCGTTGGGCTCTGTGCTGATGGCTTAGAGCCTGGAGCCTGCTTCAGATTCTGTCTGTCTGTCTGTCTGTCTCTCTCTCTCTCTCTGCCCTCCCCTGCTTGCACTCTGTCTCTCCTCTCTCAAAAATGAATAAACATTAAAAAACTAAAAAAAAATACATCGTCCTAATAATAAATACTAATAAAAATATAAATTTACAAATGACGACTACAATAAAAATACAAGAAAGAATGATGTCAACAACTGCTGTCCTTCAGCCTGAGCCTCAGAGAAAAACTAATGGAGTAGAGCCACACTTACCCTACAGCTTGAATACACATCCAGATAAAATGCGTCCGGATGCAGAACTATGTAGTTAATCCCAGCCTGATCAGCTGAATTACAGTCGACCTGCTGACCCATGAATGTGAGGTTGAGTCTAGTGATTATGCAGCTGTAACTGACTAATATGATATTACAACTAGTTAATCATCAGTTATCAAGCAGGAGATCCAGAAGTGAAATAGGACATGATCCCTTCCTTTCCAATGTTTATAATTTACTTGGAGAGCTAAATGGAAAATACAGTACACAGGGGTGTGGAAAATCAAGGTTTTTGAAAAACCCAGATTATTGATTATTTGGTGGGCCAAAATTTGCTAATAAAAGTTCTTGGAAGACTAAATAGGTAGGTTGTCCTAGTTGCATATGCTGCATAATGAAACATCCTAAAACCTGGTCACTGAAAACTGCAATTTATGGGGTGCCTGGGTGGCTCAGGTGGTTAAGTGTCCATTTCTTGCTGTCAGCTCAGGTCATGATTTGACAGTTCCTGAGTTGGAGTCCAATGTTAGACTCATCAAAGCCTCCTTGGGATTCTCTTTCTGCTCCTCCCCCACTCATGCTGCTCTCTCTAAAGAAATAAACTTAAAAAACACCTATGATTTATGACCTTTGATAATATATTTGCTCATGTGGCCCAGCTGAGCAGGTCTCATTTATGATTCTCATGTGATGGTAATTGGGTATCAGCTGGGGCTGGTATCTGAAGGCTTAACGTCACTGGATGCCTGAAGGAGTGACTGCATGGTACTTGATGCTGGCTGTATGCTGGGACTTAGTTGTGCTTCCTCTGTAGCTCCTCCACATGGTCTCTTTTTGTGGCTTGGGAGTCTCACAGCATTATGTGGCTATGTTCTGAGAGGAAGTATCTCAAAAGCAAGCATTTCAAGAGACCCAGGTAGATACTGCAAAGCTTTCTATGACCTAACCTCTGAACTTCCAGAATGTTGCTATTACCATATTCTTGTCATCAAGCAAGTTACTAAGATCCACCCAGCTTCAAGGTAAGGGGATGTAGACTTTAGCTTTTCATGTGGGATGCAGCATGCTACAGACAGGAGGGGGGAAACGAAGGTGGCTGCTTTGGAATCTATTTACCATGGAGCTTTATTTGATTTAAATCAGATAAAAAGCTTTATCTCCAGAGTGCCCATATAATTTGTCATCCACATCACTACTGTTTAAGAGTAAAATGGAAACTAAATTGAATACATTGGACCTTTTTGTAAAAACTGGGATTTCTATCAGTGTTGCTAACTAAGCTGTTATATATTATCGTTTTTTTAAAATTTTCAATGTTTTTAGTTATTTTTGAGAGAGAAGGAGAGAGAGAGCGAGCATGAACAGGGGAGGGTCAGAGGGAGAGGGAGACACAGAACTGAAGACAGGCTTCAGGCTCTGAGCTAGCTGTCAGCACAAAGCTCGACATGGCGCTTGAACCCACGAACCGTGAGATCATGACCTGAGCGGAAGCCGGACGCTTAACCAACTGAGCCACCCAGGTGTCAGGTGTTATGTATTATCTATAACTCATTCTGTATTCTCCTTTGTAACAGTGGGGCTGTGATTCTGCAAACGCTTTCTCCTTCACCTGCTGAATCCCTCTTAAGCTCTGCCACCAGAAAGCACTAGAAGCATGAAGGCAGGTGGAGGAAGAAGCAACTTGCCCCTTCCTTTCCCAGTAACATTGTCTCTGCAGTCAGAACAGGCAGTTGGTTCCGGTTTCCAAGTTTGATTTTTCCATATTCCCCAAACCAACCTCCATGCGCTCTCTCAGACATATCAACACTGGCAGGTAGCACCTCCTTTTCAGAGATAGGAGATAGGAGAATCCTAGAAGCTCTAGGTTCTAATAACTCAAGACTCTTCCCTTTGTTCTCTTTACACTAGAGGTGCGAGCTACCATAGTTAGTTCTTCAATACCTGTTTAAGCAATTCCTTACATAGAATTCCCTGCCAAAAAAGGAATCTAGTTTCTGTTCTCCTATTTTCCTGACCTTGATTGATACCAGATTCTTATATATCTGGCTTCTTTACTGATGTGAATGGATCATATTAATCCAAAAGTTTTCCAAATAATCAGAATGACATTGGCTATGTATGGGACACTAAAAAGTAAGAGCAAAAAACCCAGCTCTAGGACATTTATAGATTGCTTGGAGTGAACTTGGAATCTCTTAAAAACTGACAGTTGGGTCAAATAAATTGTTACTTCTGTAATATAATTCACTTAGTTAAATACTGAAAAATGCCTCTAGCAATTTAGTTTATAATATATATGCCACTGGCTTCTTTAATGTGGAACAAACTGGTTATATTATAAAGCAGCATTCTCTGATTAGTATTTATGTAAACACAGCACTATGCTATTGTGTATATGAAATCATTTTTATTCTTGTATTATCTTATTAACCTATGGTAAGGGATATTTAACAGTGTACTGATGTGTAATCTATAAGAGAATCCAAATACATTGGTTCAAACCCCAAGAATAGCAACCAGATATAAAGTTGGCAAGTAGGCTTTAGGAATGTATATTCCACATGGAAATCTCTTAGATAATTTGTTATTCAAACCCACACATGTGGTCTAAGGAATGGATGTATTTGCCTATAAATTTAATTATTTATAGAAAGCCAAGGCAAAATATAAGTGGAAGTTTTAGTGTTACCGATTAAGAAACACCTAAAATATTTAATTTCTGTATACAGTTTTTGAAAAACACTAGATATGTAGCACCTTCTTTATTCTCTTAAATTCTTAGTAGTACACCTGTTTTGCCTAGTATGAAATTCATGAATTGTAATGGTAGAAATTTTCCTCTCTGATTCTATTTTGACATTGGCTTCTGTTTTCCTGTTTTGCTTTATCTCTTCTTGTTAGAACAAGAAAACATGCTGACCCAGGTGACTGCATGATTCCTTTTGTCAGATAGGCCACTTTGAGTTCATGCCATCTTTTGTCTCCTTTGATGGAGACTGTAGTAGTGCAGATACACAACTAACATGTGTTTTGATGGTTCTTTTATGAAAAGCACTATGCATCTTTGATACGAGATCTGTTTATTTAAAAGCATTTTAAATTGATATTGTCAGAGGTCTTGCTGTCAGAGTCTGCCACGTAATTATGCTCTGGCAGCAGGGCCTACCTATATTCTACAACAGATTATAGCAGCAGGAGGCATAGCAACTTAATTTGAAAAAATAGAATCTAATGATTTTGTTTTTTTCAGTCAGCAGGTGGGGGGCTCCCTATAGATACACAAACCTGTGTCTGCAAAGATGCAGGTAATTTTTCACTCTACGGTTATAAACGTTTGGGAATATGAGCAAGGATTTGAGGGATACAAATAACATAGAGGGACAGAAGAAAGGTATCAGAAGCAGAGAAAAGAAAATATGTGTTTGAAAGGAGGGAAAAATAAAGTATTTAAGAAAGGAAGTTCAGTATTTGGAAAGTAGTTTTAAAAAAATGTATATATTTGCATACCCTATGTTTTATTGTTATTATTGAGATGGATCACTGTCATGTGTGCCTTTTTATTTATTTTATTAAAAACATTTTTTTACACTTATATATTTTTGAGGGAAGGAGAGACAGAATGTGAGCAGGGGAGGGGCAGAGAGAGAGGGAGACAACAGAATTTGAAGCAGTCTCCAGGCTCTGAGCACAGAGCCTGATGCAGGGCTTGAACCCGTGAACTGTGAGATCATGATCTGAGCTGAAGTCGGACTCGTAATTGACTGAATCAACCAGACACCCTCATGTGTGCCTTTTTAATGTGGGTTGATTACAAATGAGAGCAAAGGAGCTAAAATTGAAAAATTATTTATCATAAGTTTAGTAAAATAAGTTAGAGATTACATTTTCTGAATACTATTTACCATCTATGATTATGGCAACCAAAGAACCACAATATATATTTACCACTCAATTTTAATTAAAATTTTGTATTTATTCTTTAGTAATTTAGAAAGCTTTCAAAATCGTGTCCATTGTTAAGATTCTCCAGAATGATTCTTCAAAGTAAAGGTTAGAAAGATGGAGAACTGAGAGGCCAGATTTAGGGTGGTTGTAACCCCATCTCTGTGAGATTTGCAACTCAGGCAACATCATTGAAAGCCTCTCACTAGGAAACATCCCTGCCTGGGTACTCCATGCTAATCTCCGTGTTTGTGTAGACTGGATTTCCTTGGGGCCTTGGGCATTCAGCTTGGCTCACATTCTTTGTCAGTATTCACCCTTGGCAACTAATCATAGCTTCAAGTCTTAAAGAAAAAGTCTCTCAGCTAGCTAGGAGCATCATAAAAACACCGTGATAATGTGTGTTCAGAGAATATTCCTTTGTAGGGCAAGTACTTTCCAATATAGTCATTGGTTAATAGTTCCCACAGGTATTTTGTTTGTAATTCCTGTTCAACTGACTCCAGTAGAAGAAACAGCTTTTTTTTTTTTAATGTTTATTTATTATTGAGACAGAGAAAAACAGAGCATGATCAGGGGAGGGGCAGAGAGAAAGAAGGAGACACAGATTCTGAAGCAGGCTCTAGGCTCTGAGCCATCAGCACAGAGCCTGATGCGGGGCTCAAACCCTCCAACTGTGAGATCATGACCTGAGATGAAGTCGGACACTTAACTGACTAACCAGGCACTCCAAGAAACAGCTTTCAAATTCTTTTCTTAGTAACTGGTTGAGCCACATAAACGGATGGGCTCCATCTAATTAGTTGAAAAGGCCTAAGAGCAAAACTGAGGTTTTCCTGATGGAAACTTCAAGGCTGCAGTTTGAATTTTTGTCTGATTTCAAGGATACTGGCATGCCTTGTGGGTTTTGTAAGCCAATCCTTGTGCATAAGCACATTCATTGAAATCATGTATGTTATATGTGTGATGTATGTGTCATGTGTGTGTGAATGTGTGTATTTTAAAAAATATATTCTAGTTTTGTTTCTCTGGAGAACCTTTACTGATGTAATACAGGGATGCTTAGTAGTGTGATGATACTAATCTACTTCAGTTAAATGATTCTGCAATATGACTCAATTTGATAAAAGTTTACCTGGACAAAAATTTTGAAAGATTGTATATATAAATGGACAGTGGTCAGACGATATATGACAATATATGATCTACAACCTCTGTAGCAACCAGCCAGTGGAGCCAAACCACAACCTCTGTAGCAATTAGTCCAGAATGGACAGACTTGTTCAGTGATTACCAACACAGTGGTTACCCTGTTTCCAACACAGAACCAATAGGATAGAGCCAAGTACTTCCAAAATCAATCATAGAAGATAGCCTGCTTCTAATTAGCCCACTCTCAGCCCCCTTCCATGTAACTTTGTGTATGTGTGTGTGACGTCTTTCCCCATTCTTCTGTGGGTGGGCGACTGCTACTTGAGTATAGTTGACAGATGTTACATTAGTCTCAGGTGTACAGCATAGTCATTCAACAACTTTAGACCTTACAACATGCTCACCACAGCGTGGCGACCATTCGTCACCGTACAGTGCTATTACAATGCCACTGACTGTATTCCCTATTCTCTACCTTTCATTCCTGTGGTTTATACATAACATAATGGGGTGGATGGATGGGCAAAATGAGTGAAGGGAGCAGGAAATACTGGTGTCTAGTTACGGATGTAATTTCTTAATACACGTCATTGGTCATAATTATTTAGTACCTAGAGTTCTGGTTGTGAAGGAGGGGAGGGAGAAAAGAGTAATCTCGTTTCTTTTACTCACTAGAGGATTCCAGTAAGTGAATGGAATTGAGGGATGATCCCTACTGCTCTGTAATCTGTAGATAGAAAGTGCAGTTTGATTGAATTGCAGGCTTCCTTTAATGAAAAAATTGGTAAACTGTACCCAACTGTTCATTTGATTTATCAAACTTCATAGGACTGTCATGTATTAATTTGCCATCATAAGTACTAAGTATTTTTCAAAGCATACCTGATATATTTATATAACAATGGACTTGGGCATGCTTATTTTTATTTTTCATCTAAATTTAACTACTGCTGATTTTTATTTTTGATATAAAATTAACTACTTTTATCTATGTTTGATTCTCTTTTGTTGTAAGTGGAAAGATAAGGATTTATGTTCTATATTTCTTTATTTCCTTAAAATAATGCTGGATTTTTCACCATTTCCATCACTTACTCTAGTAATGCCCCCAATATTAACATGATGAGTGCATGAAACAAATGTTCAAGGAAGTTTAATGCTTTCACAACAGGAAAGCCATATGGGAGGAGGATGATTTTTACAACAGAGCAAACTGACCTGACCAGGTGGCCAATTAACAGGGAATATTTATTAAACAGTACTCTTTAACAGTTTCATAAAACCCAAGCCAGTACTGGAACACAGCCATTTTCATGGGTCCTGGGATTCAATTCAGATAATTTAGACCATTTTATTTCTACCTAAATCAGAAATGTGATTAAACACTGTTGACCTTTATCTATTCACTAGTTACTTTGGATTCTTTGCCTGCCTGACTTTGAAAAATATGAATTGTTTGATTCAGTTTCAGCCATAATGACAGGGCTTGGAGACAAAATAACTATGGTGTAAAAATGATGTTTTCTTATCGTAGAGTAAAGCCTAGTGATACTTAACTGATAATGGTGATGGGGGTGAATCATATAGATAGCTAGAAGGCCATGCCCATTAAATGCAAGAAATAGGGATATCATATTATCATCAGTATAATTAGGATAGAGAACTATATAATGAATGTAACATTTTCTAAACTTGTTTTCATTCAGCATTCATAAGAATGAGTACTAATATAGTACAATACTATATCACTGAAAATACTAAGGAAATAAAATGTTTTATCACTTTAAATAAGATCACAACTCACTAAAGGAGACCCAGCAATAAGACAAATAATTAGAATTTATTTTGATAATGGACAGGGCACAGTTCTCACATCATCTGTAATGGAAAATAACTCAGATTCAGCTAGAGAGGAAGATGTCAGGGAATGATGCTAGGAGGTGCTGCATGACCTGAACATTAAAGGACAAGAATTAAATTTCAGAGTATTGATAGGATAACATTCCAATTAATGGTAGTCAGAATAGGTGAAATTGAACAGATGTGGAAAAATATGACTTTTTGGGGGTGGGAACTTATTTGGGGGTAATTAGTCTGGAGATAAAACTGAATAGGTAATTAGAAACAGATCAGTCATCTCATATACTTCTTTCTTCATCCATAAAGTAGAGAAAACCTCTTGTGCTAGTCAAGATTTTATGACAAACAGAATCAATAGGGTGTGTGTGTGTGTGTGTGTGTGTGTGTGTGTGTTGTTTCTGGGACCTTAGCAGTCCTGTGTGAATTGGGTTGTAATAGTTTTTTATTGACTCTAGTTACAAGTCAAGGTAAAAGTAAGATGTCCTAAGTGATCTCCCAGTATTCCAGACATAGTTTTCCTTACTTCCATTGCAGGGTAGAAATCCAGTTTCCTCTTGGGAGCCAGGATCAATCAACCCAGCCAGAACTGTAACTCCTTTTTGTGCCTATTGATTCAGAGGCATGGGGTGTCCAAAATTGCTGGGCATTTGTCTTAACTTCCTGTTTATGAAATCATTGTTGTTTCCTGATGGAAGCATTCCTCCCTTTGGAACTAAGACCTCTAGGCCGGCAGTACATAAAGCCATGGTAATGAGAAGCAACAGTTTTGCTAGTGAGTCACTTGCAGTGTAGTGAGTGGGTGCCACTTCCGTTTCTATCCCTTGATTCCTTGACTTGTGAATGCTGGCTATGGGAGGAAGAGTACCATACATTGGATGCTGGTTCATAGCATTTACAGCTTCCTGGAGAATCTTGCTCCTACTCTGCAAAAATATCGTTACAAATTGACTTGGTAATTAAGTCTTCAAAGGGAGATTTTGCCATTCTATTAAGCAGATGCTTCAGAATGGTAGGGAATATGATTAGGATCAGTGAATTCCAGGAGCATGGGCCCACTGCTGCATTTATTTTGTTGTGAAGTGAGCTCCTTGTTCAGAAGCAATGCTGTGTATAATACCATGACAGCAGATAAGACACTCTGTAAGTACACAGATGGTAGTTTGTGCAGATGCCTTTTGTACAGAGAAATCAAATCTGTATGCAGAGTAAGTATCTGTCCTACTAAGAAAAAAACCCACTTCCATGATAGAAGTTATATAGTGCAATTAACTTGCCACCTGATCAATCCTGGGAAAGGGTGCCATATTGGGGACTCAGTGTTAATTTCTGCTCGTATATTGGGCACTTAGCCTTAGCTGTAGCCAGGTCAGCATTGCTGAGTGGAAGTCCATGTGCTAAGCCGATGGGTCACTTGTATCCCTGTCAACATTTTATTGATAGGAGAATATAGCAACAAAAGTATCTTACTTTAAAATTGTTTGTTTGTTTGTTTGTTTATAGCATGAACAGGATAGGGACAGAGAGAGAGAGGGTAAGAGAGAATCCCAAGTGCAGAGCCTGACATGGGGCTTGATATCATGAACCCTGAGCTGATGACCTAAGATGAAATCAAGAGCAGGATGTTTAACCGACTGAGCCACCCAGGTGTTCTAAAAGTATCTTATTTTAATTATCCTATATGGAAGAAACATGTTTGTCAAGTTAATGATGAACTGTATTTTATCACCACTTGCAAAATTACGAGCTATACTAATGTCCTTATTTATTTTTAATGATATTTTTATGAAGTAATATTTGGAAATATTTATCTCATTTCTATAAATCTCACCTTTATGATAAAAGGGTTAATGTCTTGATTCAAAGTAGTGTATTCAGATTTAGTTAATAATAAGATTATAAAGTGTTTAGAAAATTCTCAGAAAAAAAATGTACCAATCAACAAACACAAGCATATTTTGCTTTTTTGCAATAGTGAAACATGAGTGGCATATTTATTACTGATTAAGCATAGGCATCAACAGCACTGTTTTTGTTTAGTGTCAAGCAGATCTTAATGTATAAATAACAGGGTTATCCCATCTATCAAGTACTTATGTTCTTTCAGGTTTGTAATTATTGGAATGAAAAGCATTGATAACTTAGTAATTATGAATCTTTCTTTCTGTTTTTTTTAAGATTCATTTTTCGGTCCATTATATCAAGAAGAACAATTAATAAGTCCTGTTCTTC
Source organism: Suricata suricatta (assembly GCF_006229205.1). NCBI lineage: Eukaryota > Metazoa > Chordata > Mammalia > Carnivora > Herpestidae > Suricata > Suricata suricatta. Next base: position 55,234,518 of record NC_043708.1, on the reverse strand, counting down.
TTCCATAATTGTGATTTTCTTGCTTCACTACAGTTTTAAAGCTAAAAAATCAAAGATACCCTCAAGAAGAAAAAAGGAAGGTAACATATTTTCAGGTTTTCTGGATAGAAATTTCATTTAATTTGAAGATCTTTCAAGAAGTCACACGTATTAAACCTATAATGTTTTACTATTGAACTTTTATAATTCAAAATAAAAAATAAAAATGAAATGATGTAGTTATCTGAGATAGTAAATATCCATGATATTGTCAAGTGCAGAAACCAGGGCATATTAGACACAGTTGTGTCTGTGGCTGTGTTGAGATGATAATAGAATAATGGGTGGTGATGCCATGTTCATGTTTAGATTCTGACATGATTCAGGGCCAAATGATTCTCTTATCTCGTTTTCTTATTCTTCAACTGTTATGCCCAGATCACAATATCGTCCCCCCAAACCAGAAACCACCAGGGAGACCGAGTCACGCATGCAAAAGCAAAGGGCATTTATTACAGGCTTAAGCTTGGGCTCACAGACTTCACCAGCACAGTGGATCCATGCTGAGAGCCCCGAACAAGGGCTGAGCAGGGTTTGTATGGGGTCTGGAAAGGGGGAGTTACAAGAAATTGTGACACAGGTACAGTGATCCAATCATTATTGTATAACAGCATTGGCAACAATTTTAACCATACATATTGGCCAGAATGTTCGTTACTTTTGGCGGGCCCCAATCACAACATTTAGAGTATCTTTGAAATTAACCAATTACAGAGTGGACCCAGGACCCCCACGTGGGGTGAGTAACTGGTTAATCTAGCATTAAACAACAGGTCTCTATCTATAGGCCTCACCCTTAGGAATGTGGAGGGTGGTTGCTGGCCTTTTCTGATTGGGTGTTGTGAAGGTGGTCTCTCCTGACTTGGGCAATGTGTAACTAACTGCCTGATAATTTTGGGGAAACTGAAACTTAGGCCTTCTAGTTCAGAGGGGTAACTTAAAGCCTGTCATGGAGTCAGTTTGGTTCAGACCTGCGTCCTTTCACAACCAAGAGAAAAATCCCTTTTCCTATTTTATTTTTGTATGATTGACTTGCCCTGGTTTTAATTAGAACAACTATTAAATGGCCAGTGTTCTTGGTTCTTAGCTACATTAGAGAATAAAATAGAATGTCTTTCCTTTGTGAGGCTTATATAGTAGTGAGGAAATAAAAATAAAAATAAATATTAAAATAAATAAATTTTCTAAGCTATTAGAAAACTGAAGTTTTATGGGGAAAGTAGTACAGGCTAAGAAGAATGGAGGAGGGTGGTTTGAAGCGACCCAGCTGAGAAGGTAGCATTTCATTGGAAGCCAACATTTACAGCAGAGTGCATAATGAAAATTCTTTGTGGTGGTTTAACACATGGCCTTAGTCATAATCAGCCTTCTCCCTTGTCTATAAGTAAAAAGTAATCTATAATATAAATAATTTCTTCTTAAGCAGAGTGGGTTTCATAATACCTCTTTAAAAGGTGTTTTTCCTCTTCAGTATTTTTTAAGTATTAAAATTTAGTTTCAAATATATATTATATTTTGAGAATTATTTCTATTTTTAGGAGGAAAATTGATTCTATTGATAGAGTGAGAATTATGGGAAGCAATAGTATTTTGGTAAACTTCCAACATCGTCAAACTTCATCAGTGATTGAGTGAACGGTGTACCAATGATAATAGATTATTTTATTTTGTTTGTTTGCTTTTATGTTTATTTTTGTTTTTGTTTGTTAAGTAAAATTTTCTATAGATGATACATATTTAAAATGAGTCTCTTGTCCCTGCATTTCTGCTAATTACAATTTTCAGGTTTAATTTGAAATAAATGTTAAAATGTGTTTTGCAAAGATTAATTTATTTTTAATGAGACTTGGAGAAATGCTAATGGCTTTTAATCCTTGAGCAAAATGATGGCTCAGGCTAGCAAATTGAATAAAGCAAGCAAAATATTCACTTTCAAATCTGGACTATTTATTTTGAATTGTTTTATTAAATAAATATATTCCTATACTCCAATTTTTTATGCTATATTTATGTGGTCTTTACAATAATTTATATCAGGTATTTCCATGGTTAAGCCAAGTGTAAGTAAGCACTGATAACCAAAATAAATTGTAAAATTAAATTGCAAAATAGAGTAGAGAAGAATTTATTCATTATTCTTTTGTAATTAGGCACAGTAGGAGTCAAGGATGAGTCAGATGAATATGAGGAGAAGAGGGAGGTAGAACATATTTTAGGTACATGTTGCATCTCTGCAAAAGTACCTAGGAAAATAGCATGGTGCTTTCAGAACATATCAGTAATTTCATGTGCAGAAAATAGGATTCCAAAGGGAGAACATTGAAAGAAGAAATTGAAAGATTAAATAGAAACTCTATGATGATTGTTACAAGAATAAATAAATAGATATCTCTATCATCTATTTATTTATCTATCTACCCATCTATCACCTATCTATCTATCATCTATCACCAACAGATATTAAAGGCTTTTGACTATTTTAGTAATTTTTCCAGTCTTATTGAGAAGTAATTGACATGCATCACTGTATAAATTTAAGACATACAGCATGATGGCTTGATTTACACATATTGTGATATGATTACCACAATAGATTTAGTTAATATCCATTGTCTTATATACATACAATAAGTAGAAAATTTCACCTTCTTTGAGAACTCAGGATCTACTCTCTTAACGACTTATCTCTATATCATACAGCAGTGTTAACTGTAGTCATCATGTTGCATATTACATCCCTAGTACTTATTTATCTTGTAGCTGGAAGTTTGTATCTTTTGGCTGCTTTCCTCCAATTTTTCCCTCATCCAGCCTCCCACCTCTGGTAAACATAAATCTAATTTTTTTTTCTGATTTGGTGTTTTTTTCTTTTTGATTCCACATATAAGTAGGACCATACAGTGTTTGTCTTTCTCTGTCTAACTTATCTCACTTAGCATATTGCCTTCAAGATCCATTCATGTTATTTCAACTGGTAGGATTTCCTTATTTTCTATGACATCCCTTTGCATATATATATACCATAACTTTATCCATTCATTTATCAATGGATATTTGGATTATTTACTTATCTTGGCTATTGGGACTAATGCTGCAATGAACAAGAGAATCCAAATATCTTTTCAAGTTGGTGTTTTTGTTTCCTTTGAATATATTCCCATAAGTGGAATTGCTAGATTATATGGTAGTTCTATTTTTAATTTTTGGAGGAACCTCCATACTGATTTCCATAATGGCTGAACCAATTTACAGTTCTACCAACAGTTCATAAAGATTTCCTTTTCTTTTTATTTTTTTAATTTTTTTAATTTTTTAATTTATTTTTATTTTTTTATACAGATCTCTGTTCTCTCCTTTACTTTATTTATTTTTTTAATAGTTTATTGTCAAATTGGTTTACATACAACACCCAGTGCTCTTCCCCATAAGTGCCCTCCACCATCACCACCACCTCTTTTCCCCCCCTCCCCCTTCCTCTTCAACTCTCAGTTCATTTTCAGCATTCAGTAGTCTCACAAGTTTTGCGTCCCTCCCTCTCCCCAACTCTCTCTCCCTCTTCCCCTCTCCCAGGTCCTCCATTAGGTTTCGCCTGTTTTCCTGTTAGACTTATGAGTGCAAACATATGGTTTCTGTCCTTCTCTGTCTGACTTTTTTCGCTCAGCATGACACCCTCAAGATCCATCCACTTTCCTACAAAGGGCCATATGTCATTCCCTCTCATTGACATGTAGTACTCCATTGTGTATATATACCACATCTTCTTGATCCATTCGTCAGGTGATGGACATTTGGGCTCCTTCCATGTTTTGGCTATTGTTGACATTGCTGCTATGAACATTGGGGTACATGTGCTCCTACGCATCAGCATTTCTGTATATCTTGGGTAAATCCCTAGCAATGCTATTGCTGGGTTATAAGGGAGTTCTATGGATAGTTTTTTGAAGAACCTCCACACTGTTTTCCAGAGCGGCTGCACCAGTTTACATTGCCACCAACAGTGTAGGAGGGTGCCCATCTCTCCACACCCTCGCGCAGAGGTGGGGGCTATTTTTTCCCTGTTGGCACCTGGGATTCAGGGTTCGCGCGGCCAATGCTGGGGGTGAGATGCGCCATGGAAATGAGGTGCGTGCGCCCACTCCCAAAACCGAGGTCGAAGTGAGCACCCCTGCCACCACCGCTGCCACGGCCGCCAACTCCTCGCCAAGATGGCACAGGGCTGGAAGCTGTTCCTTCCCTTGCACCACCTGGGTTTGGGATTTAGGCTACCCAGCAGTTATCTATGGAGTGAGCTTCTCTCTCCAAGCGCGGTTAAGCATTCTTTACCTCTTCCCCAGAGACAGTACTATGAGCGTGTTCAGTCTCTCTGTCCCTTCCCTTTGTCTCTCGGGCTCCACTCACTTGCCCTGCGTTGGGCTGGGGCTCCCACCTCCCCTGCCCATCTCGGGCTGGCCCATTTTCCAATCTCCCCAGTTCGCACTCACTCACTCAAGTATCCTTCAGGTTCTCTTCCTTCTGGAGTCCGTATTTTCTCCTTTCGCTCTTGCATATGAGAGTAATGTCCTTCACAGTTCAATTGATGGGGCAGACGGAGTTTACAGAGCTCTCTTCCTCTCCTCCATCTTGGCTCCTCCCAAAGATTTCCTTTTCTTCACATTCTTGCCAGAATTTGTTATTGACTTTTTGAAAATATTTATTTATTTATTTAAATTTATTTATTTTGGGTGGAGAAAGAGAGCATGAGAGGATGCTGGGAGGATGGGGAAAGAGCAAAAGATACGCAGAATCCCAAGCAGGCTTCATGCTGTCAGTGCAGAACCTGATGTGGGCTGAAACTCACAAACTGTGACATCATGATTTGAGCAGAAATCAAGAGTTTGATGCTTAAAAGACTGAACCATCCAGATTCCCCATGTTGACTTTTTATCATATTATGATATTTTGTTAATGGCCATTTTAACAGACATGAGATGATACCTCATTGTGGTTTTTTTTGTTTTTTGTTAATGTTTTATTTATTTTTGAGAGAGAGAGATAGTGTGAGCAGGGGAGGGTCAGAGAGAGGGAGACACAGAATCTAATGACAGGCTCCAGGCTCTGAGCTAGCTGTCAGCACAGAGTCTGATGTGAGGCTTGAACCCATGAACCGTGAGATCATGACTTGAGCTGAAGCTGGATGCTCAACCGACTGAGCCACCCAGGCGACCCCTCATTGTGGTTTTAATTTACATTTCATTAATGACTATTGATGTTGAGCATGTTTTCATGTACCCATTGGCTATTGGGATATCTTCTTTGGAGAAAATGTCTATTCACATCCTTTGCTCAATTTTAATTGTATTATTTACATTTTTGCTATTGAGTTGTGTGAATTCTTATGTATTTTGGATATTAACTCCTTACAAGATATCTGGTTTGTAAATATTTCCATTCTGTAAGTTGTCTTTTCACTCTCTTATTTTTTTTCTTTTCACTTAATCAATGGTTTATTTTGCTGTGCAGATTTTTAGTTTCACAGAGTTACACTTTTTAATTTGTTGCTTGTGCTTTAGGTATGATTGCAAAAGAAATCATTATGAAGACCTATGCCAAGGAACTTTGTTTCTGTTTTCTTCTAAGAGTTTCATGAGTTCAGGTCCTACATGTTATGTCTTTAATCCCTTTCAAGTTAATTTTTGAGCGGTATAACAGTCTAGTTTTATTCTTTTACATGTGAATATCCAGTTTTACAGCACTATTTATTGAACATACTATCTCTTTTACATTAGTATTCTTGGCTCCTTGTCAAATATAGGTTTAGTGCATATTGGTTTATTTCTCGGTTCTCAATTCTGTTTCATTGACCTATTTGTTTTATATCAGTACCATACTCTTTTAATTTTTATAGCTTTATATGATAACTTGAAATCAGTAAGTATATTGCCTCCTGCTTTGTTCTTAGGATTTCTCTGGCTATTCAAGGTCTTTTGTGTTTCTATATACATTTTAGGACTTTTTCTTTCCAATTAAAAAAAATTCAATTGGAATGTTATAGGAATTACATTGAATTTATATATGACTTTTGGTAATATTGACATATTAACAATATTAATTCTTTTAATCTATGAACACAGGATTTCTTTCCATTAATTTTCTCTTCTTAGAATTCTTTTATCAATATCTTGCAGTTCTTAGAATAGAGATCTTTTACCTTCTTGATAATTTATTCCTAAGCATTTTATTGTTTTTAATTCTTTTTTCTTTTTTCTTTTTTTTTTTTTAGGGTATAGAAATGCTACTGAATTTTATATGTTCATTTAGTATTCTACAGCTTACTGAATTCATTAATTATAACAATCTTTTTGAGTCTTTAGGATTTTCTATATATCATATCATATCATCTACAAACCAAGACAATTTTACTTCTTCCTTTCGATTTCTGACATCTTTTATTTCTTTTCTTGACTGATTATTCTAGCTAGGAATTTTAAGTTCTGTGTTGAACAGGAGTAGTGAGAGTGGGCACCCTTGTCTTATGCATGATCTTTTACCGTTGAGTATGATTTTAGTTGTAGGGTTGTTATACACAACCTTTGTGATGTCAAATGTGTTCTTTATACATCTAACTTTTAACAATTTTTATCATGAATAGATATTGAATTTTGTTGAATGTTTTTTCTGTATTAAGATGATTAGATGATTTTTAAATTTTATTCTATTCAAATTAACATATCACATTGATCTGTGTAATTTGAACCATCCTTGCATCTCAAAGATAAATACCATTTGATCGTAATGAATGATCCTTTTAATGTGCTGCTTAATTCAATTTGCTAGTATTTTTTGTATCTGTATTCCTCAAGGATATTGGCTAGTGGTTTTATCTGGCTTTGTTATCAGGATAATGCTTGCCTTTTAAAGTGAGTTTAGGAATGTTTCCTTCTCTTTCATATTTGGGAACATTTTAAGAAGGTCTGGTGTTAATTTTTTTCTTAAATGTTTGCTAAAATTCGCCAATGTCCTAGGCTTGGTTTGGTGGGGAGATTTTTGATTACTTATTCAATCTCCTTAGTAACCATTGGTCTATCAAGATTTTCTATTTTTTTTAATTCAGTATTGTATGTTTCTAAGAATTTTTCTGTTTTCTTCTTGGTTTCCCAGTTTGTTGGCATTTAGTTGCCAACAATATAGCCTTTTATTTGGATTTTTATGGTATCAGGTATAATGTCTCCTTTTTCATTTTTTTTCATAATATTTTATTGTCAAATTGTTTTCCATACAACACCCAGTGCTCTTCCCCTCAAGTGCCCTCCACCATCACCACCACCTGTCTTCCCCCCTCCCACCTCCCCCGCAACCCTCAGTTCATTCTCATCATTCAATAGTCTCTCAAGTTCTGCATCCCTCTCTCTCCCCAACTCTCTCTCCCTCCTCCGCTCCCCCTGGTTCTCCATTAGGTCTCTCTTGTTTTCCTGCTAGACCTATGAGTGCAAACATATGGTTTCTGTCCTTCTCTGCCTGGCTTACTTCACTCAGCATGACCCCCTCAAGGTCCATCCACTTTCCTATGAAGGGCCATATGTCA
>NC_043708.1:55093155-55226818 GCF_006229205.1 Suricata suricatta | reverse complement strand
ACCACATACTGGGACATAAAGCAGCCCTCCATAAGTATAAACAAATAGAGATCATACCATGCACACTTTCAGACCACAATGCTATGAAACTTGAAATGAACCACAGGAAAAAATATGGAAAACTTCCAAAAATGTGGAGGTTAAAAACCACCCTATTAAAGAATGATTGCGTTAACCAGGCAATTAGAGAAGAAATTAAAAAATATATGGAAACCAACGAAAATGAAAATACAACAATCCAAAATCTCTGGGATGCAGCCAAGGCAGTCCTAAGAGGAAAGTATATTGCAATCCAGGCCAATCTCAACAAACTAGAAAGAGCGCAAATCCTTTTTCATTTATAATTTTGTTGATATTGGTCCTGTTTGTTCCTTGGTTAGTAGAGCTAAGGAACTGTAGATTTTGTTGACCTTTTTAAAGAACTAATTCTTAGTTTGGTTAATTTTTTCTATTGCTTTTCTGGTTTCTATATTCTATTTTCTAATTTTCTATATAACTTCTGCTGTAATCTTCATTATTTCCTTTTTTCTGCTAAACTTGGGCTCAGTTTGCTCTTTCTTTCTTTCTTTCTTTCTTTCTTTCTTTCTTTCTTTCTTTCTTTCTTTCATTTCCCTCTCTCTGTTTTTTTTCACTTTCTTAAGATATAGAGTTAGATTGTTTATTTGAGATCTTTCATGCTTTTCATTGTAGACATATATTGCTATGAAGTCCCACTTAGAGCAATTTTTTCTGCAACCCATAAGCTCTGATATGTTGTGTTTCCACTTTCATGTGGCTCAAGAAACTTTTTTATTTTCCCTTTAAAATTTTTTAATCTATTGATTGCTCAGGAGAGTGTTCTTTAATTTCCATGTATATGTAATTTTTTCAATTTTTTTTGTTATTGATTTCTAGTTTCATGCTGTTATGGGCAGAGATAATACTTTCACTCTTCTCGAATTGGTAAGATTTGTGTTGTGGCCTAACATATGGTCTACATGCTTGAAAAGATTATGTATTCTGCTGTTGTTGAATAAAATGTTCTTTATATGTCTGTTAGGTCCATTTGGTTTATAGTGTTATTTAAATTTATTGTTTCCTTATTGATTCTCTGTCTGGATGACCTATCTAATGTTGACAGTGGGGTATTAAAGTTTCCGACTAGTATTATATTGCTGTTTATTTCTACTATTAGCCCTGTTACTTTTTGCTTTATGTATTTAGGCACTACAGTGTTGGGTACATAATTATTTATAATTACTGTGTCTTTTTGATGGAGAGGTCTATTTGTCGTATATGATAAGCTTCTTTGTCTCTTTTGTCATTTTTACTTTAAAGTTTATTTTGTCTGATATAAGTAAAGTTTTATCTGCTTGTTTGCTTATTTATTTATTTAGATTACCATTTGCTTGACATGTCTTTTCCCATTCCTTCACTCTCAATCTATTTGTGTCCTTAAAGCTTGTGTGTAAATTTATTCTAGGCAGATATTGTCGAATATTGTGTTTTTTCTTAATCCATTCAACCATTTTATGTCTTTTGATTGTAGAATTTATTCTATCTTTGAAGTAATTACTAATAGGTAAGAACTCATTGCCATTTTGTTAATTATTTCTAGTTATTTTCTAAATCTGTTGTTCTTTGTTTTCTATCTTGCTGTTTTGGTGTGTGTTTTAATGTCTTTTGGCATCAGTGTATTTTGACTTTTTTATTGTGTTCTTTTGTGTAAATAGTGTAAATACTATAAGACTTTTCCTACTATGATGCTTACATTAAATATCTTAATCTTTTAACATTCTATTTTAAATTGATAACAACATAACATCAATAGAATTTGTATTCACCCTTTTACTTCTGCTTCCTCCACATTTTCAGTTATTGATGTCAATTTACATATTTTTATATGTGTAACTGATAACAGATTATTGTACTCATGGTTATTTTTGCTATGTTGACTTGTTTTTAACTTTTAAACTAGAGTTTTGAGTTAAGCACCTTTATGGCCATATTGTACATTCTAACTATGACCATATATTTACCACTACCAGTGATATGTCTGCTCCCTTTTTGTGTTTTTGTGATGTTAATCAGTGTTCTTTTACCTCCATTCAAAGATGTCTCTTTACCATTTCTTGTAAGGCAGGTCTAGTGCTAACAAACTTTCTCAGCTTAGTTTGGAAAAGTCCTTCTCCCTCATTTATTTCTGAAGAACAGCTTTGCTACATATAGAATTCTTGGTTAACAGTTTTCATCAGTGTTTTGAATATATCTTCCCATCTTCTCCTACACTGAAAAGTTTCTGTTGAGAAATCTGCCAAAAATCGTATGGGGATTTTCTGGTATGTAACTTCTCACTTTTCTCTTCCTGCTCTTAAAATTATTTCTTTGTCTTTGACTTTTGATAATTTAATTATAATGTGTCTCCATGTAGCCCTATTTGGTTTGATCTACTTTAGGTCCTTTAGGCTTCATGGATATGGATGTCCATTTCTTTCAAAATTTGGGATGTTTTCAGCCATTATTGATTTAAATATACATTCTGTTCTTTTTTTTCTTTAAACATTTTTTAATGCTTTTATTTATTTTTGAGAGACAGAGAGAGAGAGAGCGCAAGCATGGGAGGGTCAGAGAGAGAGGGAGACACAGAATCTGAAACAGGCTCCAGGCTCTGAGCTGCCTGTCAGCACAGAGCCCCACGCGGGGCTCGAACCGATGAACATGAGGTCATGACCTGAGCCGAAGCTGGAGGCTTAACCAACTGAGCCACCCAGGCGCCCCACATTCTGTTCTTTTCCCCTTCATTCTTCTACTTCTAGAATTCCCATAATGTTATTTTTTTTTCTCTTGGATACCATAAATGCTGTAGACTTTCTTTACTTTTTTCTTTCTTCTTTTTTGCTCCTCTGATGGTAATTTTCAGTGTCCTAGTTTCCATGGTTCTGATTCTTCCCTTTGATTCTTCAAAAGTAGATTGAATCTACTTTTGAAACTCTGTTGACTTCAGTTTATTTTATTTTTCAACCCATAATTATGTTTGTTTTTGATGGTTGTCAAACTTACTATTTTTTTTTTGTTGTTCATGTGTTATTTTCCAAATTGTGTTTAGTTACCTGTGTGTTCTTGTAGTTCACTAAACTTCCCTGAGAGTATTATTCTGACGTCTTTGTTCGGCAGTTCATAGATCTCCATTTCCTTAAGGTCAGTAATTGGACCTGATTAGTTTCCTTTGTTGGTATTATATTTACCTGATTATTCATGATCCTTGATTTCTTACATTGGTATGTGAACATTGGAGTAATGGGGCTCCTGTTTAGATTTGCTTTAGCATAGTTCTTCGTCAGTCATCTTCATTTGGATTTCTGCATGTACCTGGTGGTAAATGTCTCTTCACAGGTAGGGCCTCTATTGTGTTCTGCTTTTGGGTAAGTCAACTATTCAAACTCTGAGGATGGGGATGGGGGTGGATGTGGCACAATTTGAAAATAGTTGCCTTGGTTCCGTATGCCAGTGAAGCTGTAGAACGGACTCCATTGCTGCCTGATCAATTATTGAAGCATCAGATGAAATTTGTAAATAATTTTCATCATTTATTCATTTACGAACTTTTCTGTTGTTTTGACAAAACCCTTCTGTGTCCCTTCCACTCTTAATACTCAGCTCACAGGGTACTTCATTTCTGATACGTGGGATCCTCAGATGTACAATAGGAGACTCTCCCCACCCCAAGTAATCCTGCCGCACTGGATGAGTGTCCGACAGTTTAACTCAACCCTGACCCTACCAACCTGGAGGTAGAATCAGACCCCACAGCTTAGGAACTCAATCCCACAAGAGGCATCCCCCCTCCCTCCCCCCACACCAGTTCAGATGCAGTCACAAATTCAGGTTGTAACCTGGGCTTCTGACTTATAAGCTACAAATGGGAGATTCCTAAGACCAAATTCCTCAGTTTCCGTTGTTTACTAGAGCAGCTTGCAGAACTTAGGGAAACATTTTACTTACTAAATTATCAATTTATCATAAAATGCTACTAGTCAGGAACAGCCAGATGGAAGAAACGGATAAGGCAAAGTTGGGGAAAAGGTACAGAGCTTCTATGATCTCTGGAACTTCACCTCCCCAGCACCTCCCTGTGTTCACCAGTGAGGTGGCTCTCTGAAACCCTTGGTTAGGGTTTTTAATGGAGGCCTCATAACATAAGCATAATTGGTCAAATCATTGACCATTGGTGATTAACTTAACCTCCAGACTCTCTTCCCTTCCGGGAGTTGGGGGTGAGTAGGCATAAAAAATCCAACCCTCTATTTATGTGTTTGGTTTCTCTGGCAACCACCTTCCCATTCTCAGAGCTTTTTAGAAGTCACCTTACTAACATAAATTATGGTTGAAAGGGGCTTGCTATGATTAACAAAAGAGTCTCCTTTCACGTTTATTGCTCTGGAACTGTTTTAGGAGCTGCAGATAAAAATCAAATACTTTAACAGAAGATATTCCTACCATCCTTATCATTTAGGAAATTATAATGATTTTAGGAGCTCTGACCAGGAGTTGGGGATAGAGAACAAATATATATTTCCTATTGTCAAAGTCTGGTTCCCTTGCTCTTAGCATATAACCACCATGATTTGGGAAATAGTAAGTTACAGGAACCATGACCCATGATGGAAAGCCCCAGCTGAAATGCCAGGTGACTTCTGGAATCAGCGTGCCAGCAATGGAAGAATGCCATCTTGAAAGCTTAGAGTGCCTAGTTTGCCCCAGCTGATGTCATATGGACCAAAGATAAAGTGCCCATACCAACCTTGCACAAATTGCAGATTTTTGAGCAAAATAAATGCCTGTTAGTGTTTTAAGCCATTAAGTTTGTCAGTGGTAGGCTACACAGTAGTAAATAAATGTTAAACTGAAGTAATACAGGACAGAGAAATGAAAGTCCTGACTTGTCCAGACCTATGCTTACAGGCATAATAATTATGCATTATTCGTTTTTGGAGGGAAAACTAATTGCATGTTTACACTAAATAATGTAATTTTTACAATGTATCTTTCATAACTTTTTTGAAGAAAAAACTATTTCATGTATTGTTGTATGTAGATATTTTGTTAAGGTAGATGTAAACTGATCATTAGTGACAAGGTTCTGAGTCTCAGCATGAGCAAAATAGTTAGGTATAACTTTACTGACCTCCAGGGATTTGTATTTAATGGAGATGTATATTTATAACTATCTTATTTTATTTAACACATGAGTAGGACTATCTATTTAGGAGACTTATTAATGATAATTTAATTTTCATGCATTTGCTTAAATTTTTATGTCTCTCCATTTAATGTTTGAAAATACTTTATTTGCATTCTGTATATTTGAAAACTCAAAATAATATGTGTTCCAACATTATATAATAAATCTTGTTATGCCCGAGATTTCAATATCATCCCCAAAAACCAGAGACCGCCAGGGAGACCATGTCACGCATGCAAAAGCAAAGGGCTTTATTACGGGCTTAGGCTCACAGGGGTCTAAACTCTGGCTCACAGATTTTACCAGCGCAGTGGATCCATGCTGAGAACCCTGAACAAAGGCTGGGTAGGGCTTTTATGAGTTTGGGAAGGGGGAGTTACAGGAAATAGTGACACAGGTACAGGGGTCCAATCATTATAGCATAACATCATTGGCAGTAACTTTAACCATATACATTGTCCAGAGTGTTCATTACCTTTGGCGGGACCCAATCACAATATTTAAAGTATTAACCAATTACAGAGTGGACCTAGGACCCCCTCACATAGAGTGTAACTAGCCTTAAGCAATAAGTGATTATCTATAGCTTCTATATCTAGACCTGCCCTTAGAAATGTTAAGGGTGTTAGCTGGCCTTTCCTGATTGGGTGTTACAAGGGTGGTCCCTCCTGCCTTGGGCAATGTGTGCCCTTTTATTGTCTAATGATTCTGAGAAACTGACACCTAGGCCTCCAAGTTCAGAGGGGAAACTTGAAGCCTGTCGTGGAGTCAGTCTGATTCAGAGCTGTGTCCTTACAATCTAACATAAGAGTTCACTTTCTAGAGATATATAGAGCTACACATTCTAATTCTAGGTAGGTTTGGTGTCAGTGTGTTAAAACAAAAGAATATTCTAAACTGGGGTATTTATGGGGTATTCATTTATACTTATTTAAATACTGACCTGCTGATTTCAAGTTGGATAAGTTTTTGGTTATATCTAGTCTAGTCTTAAGTAACACATCTGTATTTAAAATGATTGCCATGATTCTTTGAATAATACAATATACATTTACTTATCCTCAACCCTTGCCTGAGATAATTTTTGTGAAATCGAAACAACTTTTTGATTAATTTACTTCCTTTGCAATTATATAATTCTGAAACAGGAGTGGCAGTGTATAATAAAACCTTCAGCAATGGGAGATATGCATATCCTATCTTCTGATTTTGTGACAATATGAAAAGTTGTACATTTTCATCTTTCTTTAAAATTCAGTGAAACGTGTCCACCAAACTTCAAATGTGTCTCATTTTCTGTGAACAATTTGTTTTGGTTCATTTCCTTTTGCAGTTACATTAACATTTAATAAAATACAGATTATGAAGAAGTACTCAAAATGGTAATTTTCAAAAAGATTGTGTCTATGAGGTGGAACAAACACTAAAGGTAAGAAAATGGATTTTAATGAATACTTCAAGATATATGGTAAAGAATAAGTCATTTAATGTGTTCCTTTTATATAAATTAAATTCTATTCCTAATGAGTGTCTTCTTTGGAGTATTTTGCTAACATTTATTAATTATTTTAGATGTTTATCATTGTATTGTTAAATGGAATGAAAGGTTTTATTACAAAGAGATGACATCAAGTAACTCTCCAAGAAAAATGTTCTTGTATAATAATTAATGGAAAAAATCAGGACTATCAATGTTTTTTGAGAAGACAATGATTCATTTGAATAACTTGATTCATAGTAGTTAAATAGAACTCTTTTTCTGCGAAGTCAGATGCATTCTTGGTATACTTTTTCAATTTGGTTATTTTATCTCCTGAGTTGAAATACAATAATCCAAATTTTACTTACCTTTATTACTTCTTTTAGTGTTTAGAATAATAGTAAAGCCCATCAACTTTCTTATGGATGTCTATAAGCCCTTACTTGGTAATTACTGGGCAACTCTGAAATAGTACGTAATTTGCTTGATGATAAACCTATTAGGAAGTAGAAAATATTAAAGCATTAGAGAAGCCTGACTCTTCTATTGTTGTACCCAGATTTTAATATCGCCCCCAAAAACCAGAGACCACCAGGGAGGCCGAAGCACGCATGCAAAAGCAAAGGGCTTTATTACGAATTTAGGCCCCGGCCAGCCTAAGCTCGGGCTCACAGACTTTAACAACACACTGGATCCACGTGGAGCGAACCCTGAGTATGGGGGGCAGGGCCTTTTATGAGTTTGGGAAGGGGAGTTACAGGAAATTGTGACACAGGTACAGGGGTCCTATCAATATAGCATCACATCATTGACAGTAGCTTTAACCAATTACAGAGTGGACCCAGAACCCTCAGGTAGGGCGTGACTAGTCTTAACCTCCATCTTTAGGCCTGCCCCCGGAAATGTTAATGGTGTTAACTGGCCTTCAAGGTCAGAGGGGAAACCTGAATCAGATCTGCATCCTTACACTATCTGTTGAGTATGCTATGTCTGTTCTCTTGAATTCTGTAAACAATGGCGCACTCATTTATTTCCTATAATTTTTTATATTCCCATAAATTTATCCTACTCTAAAAAATAAGTTAAAATCATTAAGTTAAAGTAATCCAGTAGTCAGATTTTAACCTATATATATTAAATTAAACAATCATAATCAATTTCAAATATCTGCAATTTGTAACAGTTTCTTAAGGTTTTTCCAACTAAACTTTTGTGATCTGAGTCACATCAGTTTGAAGAAATGGGATATCATCAATAAAAAATGAAGCAATAGATGAACTGCAACAAAGTCCTAGGCTATCCTAGTTATTGTCTTGGTCATTATTGTTCAGTATTTTTTTAAAATGTTTATTTATTTTGAGAGAGAGAGCAGGAGTGTGTGCGTGTGCGCGAGAGAGCTCTAACAAGGAAGGGACGGAGAGAAAGAGCTCTAACGAGGAAGGACAGAGAGAGAGAGCGAGGCTGTGGTTGGTGGGGAGAGAGAGAATCTCAGCCAGGCTTCATGCTGTCAGCACAGAACCTGACACCAGGCTCAAACTCTTGAACCATGAGATCATGACCTGAGCTAAAATAAAGTTGGGCGCTTAACCAACTGAGCCATCCAGGTGCTCCAATTGTTCAGTATTTCTTTTATCAGGAAGAGCATGAGAAGCAGATGATTATGAAGGTTGAAATCCCTGTTCCCAGAATATGCATAAGATCTAATATAATTACAGTGAAAGAATCTCTATCTTCTCATTTGCCATGTGTTCTTCCCTGTCATTTTTTTTTCATTCTGTAAGTTATGTTTTCTCTTTCTGTAAAATATTTTTCTATGGCTGTAATATGATCCCAGTTTTATCTGTATCAACCTGTTATTTGCAATTCAAATTTCTGGGGATGAGGTGGAGTAATTAATTAACCTGCTTTTATTCAGGTCTTCTGTAAGATAGAGTACTATGGTTATTCCAAAATTGTCTGGAAGTCTGAACTTGCTCCTGGCCATGGTGTACAGATAGATTGAACCACATAGTAGTTTATATAATGCTATTGAAATTCAAACTTCTGCTGACAAGCAGGACCAGCTTGTTTGCATTACTTAGGGATGAGTAGATGAAAGTTTATACTTGGTTTAAATGGTTGGCTACACAGCATTATTTGACTAAATGGCCTATAGAGGATAAAGGACTCCTATGAAAAATTTTCTCTGAGTTCTTTTGAAATGAATGTTTCTGTAGTTCATTATCCTGTTGTGAAATTCATTCTATAAGACTAAGAAAGGTCCAAGGAAACTTCACCTAGAGTTGCTTGGGGCCTCAGGCTTGCCTGTGTGTTTTTTTTTCTTTCCTGTTATACTATATACTGTACATTTATTATAGTCTATTTGTGAGTCCTTTCAATAATCTAAATTATGTAATTGTAGATTCAAATACCCATTACAATAAAGTGTTGTTTGATTACAATATTATATAAAAATAAAGAACATGAGTGGACCTACTATTAACATACTGTCAGAGTAGAAAATAATGAGGATTTTCCTAAAGATGGGAGAAAGCTTAGAGGGATCAAAAGTAGACATCTACAAGATGACATAATACAAAGCTCCAGGCCCTCATTATTTGAAATATCAAGTAAATAACCACAGACTGACAAAAATAACTTTATAGGACCTTTGGAAAATAGTAAAAAAGTACCTAGCAACCAAGGTAAGACCTAATCAAATAAAAAATTGACATTCAGAATTGTAGGACATTTTGTGATGTTTTACTTGCGCTTACCTCATCCCCTTCCTAGTGTGGAATGGTGTGGTTGAGAGGAAGAAGTCCAATTCCTACTTCTTCCCTTGGCATAGAAAAACCAGAGCAGAAATACTTTGAAATGTTCTGGCTTATCTGTAGGCTGCCTGAAGGACTAGTGTCTATCTTGCCTGACTTGGAGTTGAGATAGAAATGGCAGCCTTGTCTGGACTTTAGGCTAGAAGCCACAGAAAGCAGTGGGAGGCACACTCATGTGTCTATGTGAGATCCACAGATGCCCGAGGGCAAAAATTATGGGTAAAAGAGTACAATAGGACATTTTAGGCCTTGAAAAGACCAACATAATAAAATACAATTTTTAAAACTTGCATGATTAATCTAAACTATGTTTTAAAGAAAATTTGAAGCCTTTAATGGATGCATTAGAGAAAAAGGAAAAGCTAAAATGAATTAATGTTGTTTAAAAAAAAGATAAGCAAATTCAATATAATGAAAGAAGAAATTATAAAATCAAGAGCAGACATTAATAATATAAAAAGAAAATAATATATCAAAAAAGAGTTAAAAAGTTATTTCTTTAAAAGGGCATAAAATTACTTGAACAAAGAAAATTGATAAAAGGAAAAGGAGGAAAAAACATCCAATAGGAATAGAATATCTGCAGAAATTAAGATGCCTATAATATTAGAAGTAAATTTATATTAGTACATTTGAAAATTTAGATGAAATGGGCATTTCTAGATAAATGCTGTTAATATGAAAAATAAAATCTAAAGAAAGAAAATGAAGAACATTGGAGATATTACAGGAATTGAATACGTGATTGTTTTTAAAAAATTTTTTTGTTTTATTTTGTTTTTATCAAGGCTCAGTGCCCAATGTAGGACTTGAACTCACTACCCTGAGATTAAGAATTGCATGCTCTACCAACTGAGCCAACCAAATGCCCCAAAATTGAATGCATTATTAAAAACCTTTCCAACAAGGAAAGTTTAGGCCCAAATGACATCAGTGACCCATTTCAAATAGTTAAGGACTAAAATAATGCCAATACTGAATATGACATGAGAAAACACTGTCTAATTTGTTAAATTTTGGAAGGCTAATATAACAAAACCTGAAAGAGATCTAAAAAATGTGGAAAAAGTTAAATGCCAGTCTCAGTTTTGAATATAAATGCAAGGATTCTGAACAAAAATTGTCAAATCAAATCTGGCAGTGCATACAAAGTGCAACTGCACAGACACACAGATGTGATATATCACAACCAAGTTAGATTTTTACAGGAAAAGAAGTCTGCTTCAAAATTTAAAAAGTGCATCTAAACAATGTAACAAATTGAGATAAATATTAAATATTCTAAGTAACTGTGGCAATAGATGCAGAAAAACATTTAACAAATTTAACATCCAATCATGATTTAAGCCATTAACTACATGGGAATTAGAAAGAAAATTCTTTATCTGATTAAGGATATCTGTAAAATGTCAGTAGAAAATATCTTACTTAAGGAGAAATATTCAAAGATGAGTATATTCACTATCAACACCACTGTTCATCACACTGCGCACTGTAACCAATGTGAGACCAGAAAAACAGATTTTGAAAATTAAAATTTTCAAAGAAAATATTCTCACAATTAGCAGATGAAATGACTTTTATGTAAAACTGTCAAATGACTGTGCAGTTAATATTTTAGGATTAAGTGAATTTTAGCATGTTTTTCTGGATTCAGGCTAAATTAAAAATATTTTGTGTTTGTGTGTACAAATTTTAATAATGAAGTAAAAAATAAAGTTACCAGTGGTGACACAAACCCACAGAAAAGCAGTAAGTCAAAGAAAATATGTACAACACCTCTATACAGAAATAGCAACTATTTCATTAAAAAATTTAAGAAAATAGCTAAATATGGGAAATTACTTGTTCATGCATTGGGAAATTCAACATTGTAAAGCTATCAGTTCTTACCAAAGTGGTTTATTTTGTTAGCAAACAAAATCTCAATAGGATATGTATTTGTATATGCTGTGTGTGTGTGTGCGTGTGTACATATGTGTGTACTTCTAAATCACCAAGATGTTTCTGACATTTTCTGGAGATGCAAAAAGCCATGAAAAGAATAGCCGTGGCACTTTTGAAGAAGATGGAAGCATTGTGAGGACTCGATTAATCAAGCTTTATCATAAAGATTTATTATAAAGGTAGAGTAATGTAACTTCTTAAAATATTTTTATTTTTATTTACTTTTGAGGGAGAGTGAGAGAGAAAGAGCAAGAAACAGAGAATAGAGAGAGAGAATGAACACTAGTGGGGGAAGGGGGGAGAGAGAGAGAGAATCTGAAGCAGGCTTAGAACTCCAAGCTTTAAGCACAGAGCCTGAAGCTGGGCTCCAACTCATAAACCATGAGTTCATGACCTGAGCCAGAGTCCAGTGCTTAAGCACCTGGACCACCCACGCACCCCAAGGTAGCCTTTTCTAGTACAAGAATACACACATAGAAAATTAGACCTAAGGTGACAGTCCAGAAACAGAGCTGTATGTGGAAATCGGTTTGAAACAACATGTACCAAAGCTCAATTTTGTATTACAAACTCTGCTGGGCCAATTAGATATCTACATGCAGACTGAAGGAAACTGGCCACTGTTCACACACACACACACACACACACACACACACACACACACACACCCCCTAGATGCAAAGCAAAGGAAAACATTCTAGAAGTTACAGAAGGAGAATATTTGAAGGATATGGGGTCTGGGAAATTTTGTTTTCTTTGTTTTCTTGAAGTTACTGGATGGCATTAAAATTTAAAACTTCTGTTCATTAAAAAATGATTTAAGTGAATGAAAATGAAAGAGAGAAGTTATCTATAAACTATAGAACAGGCCATAGGCCTTTTTCTTGAACATTTTAAGAATCTATACAATATAAGAAGAAGGGAACAAAAATACAAAGGAAAAGTGAGCAATAGATATAAGAAGGTGCTTCACAAAATAATATATGAAATGTCCAATAAAAATATGAAAGGAGTTTAATCTCAGTAATGAGATTAAATGGGTATGTTCATTATCATCATTATGATTTACCATAAAACATTCATCAAAGTGGATAAAATTAAATATACTACAGCTCCTTGTCACATTGAAAATATAAAGATATGGGAATCTTTTCATATTCCTGGTAGTAAACTTCCATAAACACTTTGATAAGTAGCATTATCTGTTGATGTTGAGCATATAAATTCTTTATGACATAACAACTGCACTCATATCTGTGTACCCAGTATAAATCCATGTTTATATGTACAAGAGGTCTTACACAAAAATTTTCACGGCCACATTATTCCTGATAATCCTATCTTGGTTTACTAGGGCTGTCATAACAAATGCCATAAACTGGATGATTTAAACGGCAGAAATTATTGTCTCCCAGTTCTGAAAGTTAACAGACCAAAATCAAAGGATTGGTGGTGTTGCATCCTTCTGAGGGCTATGAGAAAGAATCTTTTTTATGTCTCTTACCTAGCTTATTGTGGTTTTCTGGCAATCTTTGGGAAGTTTTAGCTTGTACAGTTATCACACAGATTGCTGTCTTCATCTTTACATTCTGTGTATGAGTGTGTATGAGTGTGTGTGTGTGTGTCTCCAAATTTCCATTTTTTTAGACACCACTTATATTGGATTAGGAACCCCTTTAATGACTGTATTTTAACTTGATTACTTCTACAAAAATCTTATCTCCAGTGAGGTCATTTTCTGAGATACTGGGGGTTAGGACTTTGACATATAAATGGGGGAGTGGGGACACAGTTCAACCCATAAGTCCTAAATCAGAAACATTCTAAATGTCCAAAAATATTAGGGTGATGAATAAATTGTGGAATATCATATAGTGGAATAGCAAAGAACAATTAAAATTGATAAAATCACTCTGTGTAGCAATTATATGTCATAAACATATTAAAAGAAGACACAGAAATATACATACTTAATAAATATTGCAATGTAAATTTCTGAAAAATCAGAGGAAGTTAAAATATAGTCTTAGAGGAGCCTGGGTGGCTCAGTTGGTTGAACGTCTGACCTCAGCTCGGGTCATGATCTCACGGCTTGTGAATTCAAGCCCTACGTCGGGCTCTGTGCTGGCAGCTCAGAGCCTGGAGCCTGCTTTGGATTCTGTATTCCTCTCTCACTCTGCCCCTCCCTTGCTCATGCTCTCTCTTCCTCCCTCTTACTCTCTCAGTCTCTCTCTCAGGAATAGATAAAACGTAAATCAGCATAGCAAGTAACCTTGGAATGTGACTAGAGATGGTGATTGATTAGAATAAGAGGCAGCTTCTGAAGACTCAGTGTTTTATTAATTCTTTGGGTGATAGTCAAATGGGTATTTGCTTGTGATAATTAGTTGAGTTGTGTATTTATTAACATCATATGTATGTGTGTTGTGCTTCATTAAACATTAATGAAGAACTATCTTGATAGGTAATAGGGGATAGATAAGTAGATAATATGTATATATTTTATATAATTATAGGACATGGGTCTAGATGTATATATAGATCTATATTTAGATATCTATATCTATATACACACCAAACTATTATATTTATTATTTTAAGAGAATAGATTTGGAGAAGTGAGGTAGAGACATACTATTAACTCCTTCATGTCCTTTAACTTGCTATAGAAAACATGCTTACTTTCAAATTTAAAAAATGAGATAATGTTACAGAAAGAAAGCAATATGACAACGAATGCATTACAAAGAGGTCAGTAGCTTTTAAGGTCACATTTTGAAGACAGGAAAATCTTAGAGAATTTGCCTTCATTCCATCAACTTCTGGCACCATATATTTGGAACTCACAAACATTGTGTTAGATATGCATGCATTCTCTTGCTAGAGATAAGTAGTAATGAAACACCGAATAGCTTAAGTGTTCCTTAACTATTGGACTGGCATTAACATACACATGAAATGGAAACATTTTAAAATGATATACTCAAAGAATAACAAAAAAATAACTTTAAGTCTTTTGATAGTTTAAGAAAAAGAGCTAAAACATATTCCAGTCATTTTAAATTGCAGTTCACATTCCTCAGATAACTATGAGTTTCATGGAAATGATCTATCCATGTGAACTCACTCCAGTAATTCTAAAATATTTAAGAAGAATCTACATTTAAGTTTTGAAGTGACAAGACTGTTTCAGATCTATTATACTTTTCAATTATAATGGTATATATTCATATGTAACTTTGCACATTAAATGCTAGATTATTTTGCTAGATATTTAGTATCATTCAAGCTTAAGAAGACATTTTTGTGCTTTTTTTGTTTGTTTTGTTTTTTTTCAATTTTCAGTTACCACTTTATATTAACTGTGAGTAATCACATAAAGTACAAACTCAGCTGTTAGCTCTTCAGTCTACAAATCACTAATAATGGCTGCACATCATGATCAGTGACAAGTCACATCCCTTCTTTCAAAGTCTGTTGGTGATCGGTCACTGCAGATCTCTTCCTCGGTTCACACTGAGACAGCGACAGTTTTAGTTGTGTGGGCTTTTTGTCGCCCATTGGGAAACTGTTTTGGTTACTGAGAGTTGCAGACCTCTCAGCACATAATAATTCCATCCAGACCTCTGCTGAGAGACAAACTGTAGTATGGCATCTGTGCCCCTGGGTTTGTAAATATTAAATTGGAAAGAGGGGACCCATGTGCTATTTCCTTTTCTTATCAACTTCATGCTTTAAGAATTTATGTTTTTTTAAGTTTTTATTTAAGTTCCAATTAGTTAGCTAACATACAGTATAATATTAGTTTTAGGTGTACAATGTAGTGATTCAACACTTCTATACAACACCCGGTGCTCATCACAAGTGTAATCCTTAATGGTCATCACCTATTTCACCCATCCCCCTACCCACCTCCCCTCTGGTAACTCAGTTTGTTCTCTGTAGTTAAGAGTGTGTTTCCTGGGTTGCCTGTCTCTCTTGTTTTTTAACCTTTGCTTGTTTGTTTTATTTCTTAAATCCACACATGAGTTAAATCATATGCTATTGGTCTTTCTTTGATTGACAGATTTTGCTTTGCATAATACTCTTTAGCTCCATCAATGTTGTTGCAAATGACAAGATTTCATTCTCTTTTATGGCTCAGTAAGATTACATTATATATATATATATATATATATATATACACACACACACACACACACACACACACACACACACACAATATATATATATATATACCACCTCTTGTTTATCCATTTATCTGTCCATGGACACTTGGGCTGTTTCCATAATTTGGCTCTTGTAGATGCTGCTGCTATAAACATTGGGGTGCATGTATCCCTTTGAATGAATATTTTTTATTCTTTGGGTAAATACCTAGTAGTGCAATTGTAAGATCATAGGATAACTCTATTTTTAACTTTTTAAGGAGTCTCCATACTGTTTTCCAGAGTGGCTGCACCTGTTTCATTCCCACCAATAGTATGAGAGAGTTTCCCTTTCTCCACATCCTCACCAACATCTGTTGCTTCTTGTGTTTAGTCTAGAATTCATGTTTTTGATTTTTTAATTTGATTTGTGTTCATAGGTTTGTTATAAAGAGGAAAAAATGAGATAGATTTACTGTGAAAAATGATAACACTTTCTTTGAGCTTTGTTAAGATGCATTAGCCAGAGAGCCCAAGGCTACGGGCTCCTGAAGTCAATGAACAAAAGGACTTAGACAAAAGAACGCAAAAGAAAATATTTCCTGTGTTGAAAGTGCTAACCAAGGGCATACTTTCCCTGGATTTTTAACCAAAGACTGGGACTCCTGCCTCCTTTCTCTTGCCTTTTTGCAGTTTGTTTTCACTCGACAGTGCCATTGTGAGCATATAGCTATTTGTACATATTAACAAATCATTTCCTAATTATTCAGATGTACTCAGAAACTTTAAGGGGGGGCTAAGTAATTTAGGTGGTAGCTATGATATTAACTAATTAAACCATATATTTCTTCACTACGAACGTTTGCTTCTTTTGTCATTAAGAGTGAATTTAAATGGATATAAAATAACATCTACTTTTGATATCAAGATTCCTCATGAGATTAAAAAATAATAAAAAAAACTTTAGGTAAATGTGTATTAATTTTTTTAATGTTTATATATTTTTGAGAGAGACTGAGACAGAGCATGAGTGGGGCAGAGAGAGAAGGAGACACAGAATCCAAAGCAGGCTCCAGGCTCTAGGCTCTGAGCTGTCAGCACAGAGCCTGATGCAGGGCTTGAACCCACGAACCATAAGATATGACCTGAGCCAAAGTCTGATGCTTACCTGACTGAGCCAACCAGGCACCCCAGTCCACGTGTATTTTTAAATAAACATTGTTCTGGGTAATGACTATGAATACTATATAAACCCTGGCACTGCAAATTAAAAACCAGATTGACTCGTTCTAATATGTGATATGTACTTTAGCCAGGCTATACACAAAATACTATGAAAGAACAGAGAAAGGCAATTCCATGAATGAGAACAAGAAAAAAAGGGAAGAAAACAAAGAGAGGGCTTTACAAGGATACCACATGACCTGATATGTGGGTAGGGTTATATTTTTAGATAGAAATATATTTTGTGTAGAAAACAAAATATAATCAATGACATGAAAACACAAGACCAAAACATAGCAAGTGTTT
Source organism: Suricata suricatta (assembly GCF_006229205.1). Classification (NCBI taxonomy): domain Eukaryota; kingdom Metazoa; phylum Chordata; class Mammalia; order Carnivora; family Herpestidae; genus Suricata; species Suricata suricatta. Next base: position 55,209,679 of record NC_043708.1, on the reverse strand, counting down.
GAACTTGCTGGAGGTAGAATAGAAAAGGACTGATTCAGAAATGTCAGTATGGAACATTAGTTTTGGGGCCTGAATATAAATGACATTTATTTTATTTTATTTTATTTTTTAATGTTTATTTAATTTTGAGACAGAGACAGAGAGCCGGCAGGGGAGGGGCAGAGAGAGAGGGAGACGTGGAATCTGAAGGAGGCTCCAGGCTCAGCTGTCAGCACAGAACCTGACGTGAGGCTTGACCCCACATACCATGAGATCATGACCTGAGCCGAAGTCAGGCACTTAACTATCTGAGCCACCCAGGTGCTCCAAATGACATTTGTTTTATTAATAATTAAAGCTAATTTATTTTGTAATTATTAAGAGAAAAATATCATCAGATCCATATTTTTAAAATATTAGTAGTCTTTAATAGATTAACTGTAGAGAGAAAGGAACTGGGAACAGAACTATTTGGGGACTTTTATATATATCAGAGCAAACAATTCTGAAGTGAATTATAGAAGCAGGACCAAAATGATTGGGTAACTCAAAGAAGCACTCAGAATGATAAGTAATAGGACATAAACTTTAAATTTTCAGTAATAAAGAAGAGAGAATTGCTTTAAAATAATTCTCAGATTTCTAGCTAATACTATGTTTCTCTTACAGGAATGATCAAATAAGGCAAGTTTGAGGAGTAATTATTGAACTTAGAGGTCAGTAAGAGACAATAAAGAAGTGATAGAAATAAGATTTTTTACATCAGTGTATAGAAGGCAATTTAAACCATGAGATTGAATTGAGTTAATCTAAATTGCAACTTATATTCATAAAAGGAAGAGGAGAAAGTCACAATGTAATACTAAAAATAAGAAAATGATGGAATTTCAGTATAAAAATAATATTCTCAGAAAACAAGTTGTTTTTCAGTGGCTTCACAGTGTTAGTTCTTTCAGATATCACCAAGAGAGTTTATAGCAAAACAATAGGATTTCATAAGAAATATAATTCCTATTCCTTTTACACTAAGTATTATATAAAAGTATAGGGCATTGAAGGACATAGAAGGAAATAAATTGAAGGATGTTCTTTGAAACAATTTTTAATAGGCTTTTGCCTTAAAAAAAGGACATCCAACTATATTCTTGATGCTTTATCAAAAATTTATTAATGAAATATACTGTATATATTTCTTATATTTTGCATCTAAATTTGAAAATTGTCAAAGATTGATATTAAGTAATTCAGTTATATATAATTGTACATAATCTTTGATTTAGATAAAAATGATAAGAGAGAAGAGTAGGGAGATGTAAGATAAATCTGAGTTTGATTGGTTCAAGAAAAGTCACTGAAATCTCAGCTATATATTATCACCAGAAAAAAGTCAGAGGTCAAAAAGTTGTTCCTCTGCAGAGGCACATATAGAGGGTATATTTAGTGGTATCTGAGTATCAGCTTATTCAGACAAGCTCAGTGCGTTCAGGGTGGTATGGCTGTAGACTGTCAGCTTATTCAATACAAATATTTAATATCGCAAAAGGTATTCAGTTTATTGCTTCTCTGGGTCCTTAAGTGACTCAGAAATTTTATTTAAATTAATGGCCGTTTATTATCTACAAAATGTCTAAAATGTTTCATCTGAAGGGTGGATGAAATTTACTTTCAAGAGATGTTGAAACAATATGCTCTGAAATATCAAGACCTAGCTCTGGGGTGGATATTTGTTCAATAAAACCTTTATTCAAAAATAAATTTAAGTAAATTATTTCCCCATGGCAATCCTTGAATGTGAAAGAGAAACTCTTGACACTTATTTCTTTAGATCTTTTTAGTATGAGAATATTTTCTAATGATATAAATAGGAAGTCTTTTGATGATAGCAAATTTTCAGACAAAATATCTTATGTGGTTTTGTGTTTTAAAGTACTGGCATTTTTAGTTTGGTCATAGTAAAAGGTAAGTATGGAAATAAAATGCAAAAAAAAAATCAGTTGGATGCAGTTATCAAAGTATGTAGGAGAAAATAACCTCCACAGAATAAAACTTTGGTATAATTTTCACATTAATATTGGATGTGACTATTTTCCGGCATTGCTTTTAAAAATTAAAATGGAATAATTAGTAAAGCAAAACATGTTAAATTTATCTGAAATTTTGTAGTGTTTTAAAAATATGTAAATATTTTAGGGGCGTCTTGGTGACTCAGTCGGTTAAGCATCTGGCTTTGGCTCAGGTCATGATCTCGCGGTTTGTGGGATTGAGCCCCACGTTGGGCTCTGTGCTGACAGCTAGCTCAGAGCCTGGAGTCTGCTTCAGATTTTGTGTCTCCCTCTCTCTCTGACCCTCCCCTGCTCATGCTATCTCTCTCTGTCTCTCAAAAATAAATAAAAAACTTAAAAATTTTTTTTAATTTAAAAAATATTTAAATATTTTGTAAAAGCATAGAACTAATTATCATAACTTCCAATATTCATATTAACTTGGTCAAACCAGATAAGCATTTCTCCAAGTGGAGAATTGAATTGTCAAGCTTACTATATATAATTAAAAACAATTGTTTCATGAAAAGAAAAAAAAAATGCTACTCCTTATGGTTCAATTTCTCTCCAAACTTTCAAACTCTGGAGAAAGAGTGATAATTCATACCAATGTGCTTTATCTTAGAGAAACACATGGCCATAAAATATTACTGACAGATAAATACATACTATATACATAAGTCTCTTGAGTGAGTCTATTATAAGCATTAAACTTTCTGTGAACTTGACTTTGTATACTTTCTGTAGAATTCTGACTCTCATAATACCTTTTCAAGATGAAAACCACAGCACCATTGCAAGTAACATCTGTTCACAAGGATTCAATGACCTTCATTTAGATGACACAGCTTTCCAGGTGTCTTCTTCAATAAAATTACAATTTCTAAACAGTTACATAAAATCTAAAAAAAAGCAAACAAACAAAATATGTTGGTGTTCTGATGTTAAAATTCATCAAAAATTAAATATATTACTTAAAACCTAGAGAAGCAGAAGAATGATCAGTATACACTAACCAAACCATATTTTCCTAAAGTAAATACTATTCAATTAGAACATTGGCTAAATAAATTTAGGAAACCTTTATTTATAGGCTATTGTCTCAGAGAAAGAAATCTCGTGAAATCTTAGAGAAAGAAAATACTGTGTTTCCTAAGGTTTTTTTGGGTGGGAGTGGTTATTTTTGTTTGTTTACCATAATGCATCTCTTTTCAAATTAGCAAAATATCTTTTGACAATGTTGATCTAAATAATCATTAATGATTTTAAGGATCATATATTAATACACAACCAGTTGTATATTTTTTAATGCTTTTCATGGTTTGTGATCATTTACAAATCGTAATGCAGATGATGATAATGGTTTACCTGACTGAGGGAATAAAGAGTATATGTGGTCATCATAGTCCCTAAGCCATGCCTGAAATTACTATTTTCTCTATCACTGTCACTTTCTTTGCCACCACTATCCTTGTTCATTTGCACTAAAGGCATTATCACCTCTTTGTGACAGGTATTTCACACACTCAGAAAAGAAAAACATATTTTTTTCAAGCTTCTTTCCCTTCCCTCACCCTCCATATTATTTTCTCTGTTTAAAATTCTCTTTCCACATATCTTCACCTAATAGTACCTTGTTCTGTCTGAAGGGATTATTCCATTCACTGAAAATAAACAATGCTGTGTAAAATGCATTTTTGAAATATATTCTTTATATTAGTGAAGATCTGATAATATAACACAATGAAAAACCCAAAGGACAATTTATGCATGAAGGCTGTGATCCAAGAGATAAGGCAGTTTTTGAGCATTAGAGTTACTTATTGTATTTATTACATGGGAATTTTTTGAGTAGCAGAGATTGTTACCACAACCTCTTGGGGTAGAAAGTTTTATCAGCGATCTCATTTCAATGAGGCAGATTAGATGGAACAATGACTTTAGGGTAGGGGCCATTGTATCTGGACTACAACTCTCTCCTTGCCAAATGGCATTAAAAATACAAGAAAAGGGGGGCGCCTGGGTGGCTCAGTCGATTAAGTGTCTGGCTTCGGCTCAGGTCAGATCTCACCGTCTGTGTATTCGAGCCCCACATCGGGCTCTGTGCTGACAGCTCAGAGCCTGGAGCCTGTTTCCGATTCTGTGTCTCCCTCTCTCTTTGACCTTCCCCTGCATGTGCTGTCTCCATCTCTCAAAAATAAATAAAAAACATTTTTAAAAGTTTAAAAAAATAAAAGAAAGGAACATTCTGGAATAGCAAAGTAAGGGCCTTCAAAAATTCACTTCTCAGTAAAACCCTTGTAAACAATGACAATACTTTTCCAGATCAACTCTTTCAGAACTCTAAAATTAACCAAAAGCTTGCAAAAAAATTCCAAGAAGTGTCTCATCAAGAACAATTACAGAGTTCGGTAAGAATAGCAAGCTTCGGGGCCTATTAGCTTGCACCCCTCCCTTACATTTTCCAAAGCCTGCAGGAGCCTTAAAAACCAAAGCTATGGGGCTCAGGGGTAGCTCAGTCGGTTAGTTGTCCAACTTTGACTCAGGTTGATCTCTCGGTTTGTGGGTTCAAGCCCCATGTCAGGCTCTTTGCTGATAGTTCAGAGCCTGGAGCCCACTTCAAAATTCTGTCTCTATCTCTCTCTCTGCCCAACTCATGCGCTCGTTCGCTCTCTCTCTCTCTCTCTCTCTCTCTCTCTCAAAACATTAAGAAAAAAAGAAAAAAAACCCAACAGCCTTGCAACAACTTAAATTAATGGAAAGACATTCCATGTTTATTTATTGGATGTCACCATTTGGCTAAAATGGAAATGCTCCTCAATTTGATGTACAGACAACACATTTGCTACAAAGATCCCAGCTGCTTTCTTGTAGAAATTGACAAGTTGATGTCAGATTCGTAATGGAAGACAAGACACGCAGAGTAGCCAAAACAATCTTGAAAAAAAGGAAAGTTGGAAATCAGGGAAGTTTCTTGATTTCAAAACTGTGTACAAACTACAATAGTCATAACAATGTGTGGTTGGTTTCAGGATAGTCCTAATGATCAGGTGAATAAAATTGAGAGCCCAGAAATAAATCCTTGCATTTATGGTCAATTGATAGGCAACAAGGGTGCTGAAATAAATAATACAGGGATACATGCATATTCACATGCAAAATATTTAAATTCCCTTTCCTCACATTATTGCTATGTGAATTATATCTTGATAAAATTAACATAAGAACAAGCAAAAATGCTGGGCAGATTTAAGAATATTGACACAGGAGGAAAGAAAGGGAATAACAAACAAACAAACATATAGCTTCTCTGGGAGTTAAGGACCACTGATGCATTCCTGCTCTAGGATTTGTATTTTCCTAGGTGCACATAGACTATAGGGGCCAAAGACTCTCAAACCTGAACTTGGTTTTGGAGATGAGCATTACTAAGCCCTTAGACCTTAAGGTAAATGCAAATCTTCTTCAGAGGAGAGCACATTCATCCATAGTTTCAGGGCCTTGGTACACATAATTTTACAAGTATAAGGTCCAGCAGTCAAAGATTACCAAGCACGCAATAATGTTTAAGTATTAACAAAACCAATAAATGCTACAGAACATTCCGTCTTAGGACTTCTAGTGTTAGAACTGTCAAAAATAAAGTTTAAACCAGTTATATGTAAGTTGTTGTATACTGCATTATTGAAACTATCTCTAGGAAACAGGAAACTATAAAAAATGATATGGCTAGTGAAAATAAGGATCAAACAGAACTTTAATATAAATGTAACTGAACTTTAAAATCTGTCGGATATATATTAGCAGATTCTGAGAATAGAATTAAGAATGTGTGATTTGACTGATAGATCAGATAAAATTAGCCATAAGCAGAAAAGGAAAATATGCAGATCTATAGGAGACAAGATTGAAGACCCAGAGATCCTGAATAAGGAATCAGATAATCTGGGGCGCCTGGGTGGCTCAGTTGGTTGAGCCTCCGGCTTCGGCTCAGGTCAGATCTCACGTTCCTGGGTTCGAGCCCTGCGTCGGGCTCTGTGCTGACAGCTCAGAGCCTGGAGCCTGTTTCCGGTTCTGTACCTCCCTCTCTCTCTGCCCCTCCCCCTTTCATGCTCTGTCTCTCTCTGTATCAAAAATAAATAAAAAACATTAAAAAAAAATTAAAAAAAAAAAGGAATCAGATAATCTAACATATATTTGATAGGAATTCCCGAAGAAATTAAATAAGAGAAATGAGAGACTGGTATAAAATCCATATTTGAAGAGTTAAAAGATAAGAGGAACGATAACAGATAAAGATGAAATATACACCAAGACAAAGTATTAAAAAGTTACATAAATTTTTAAAAAGGCAAATATTAAGAATAGAGGAAAAGCAACAAAGTTTGGTATACTCATTAGCAATAATGGAAGTCAGTAAACAGTGGGTCAACAGCTTTAATGATCTGAAAGAAAGCAAATACTAACCTGAAATTATATACTCAGGAAAAAATATATCAAACTAAAATTAAAGCAATGGTCTTATGAAACATACAAAGTCTGAGTTTATAACCTAAAAATTTTTCTAAAGGAAATTCTAAAGCAATTTTTTTTCAGGAATGGAAAAGTGATTCCTAGAGGGAATGTCCAAAAGTAGAAGCAGAATGACGAATGAAAAATTAAAAAAAGGTAAACAGAGAGAGCCTGGGTGGTTCAGTCAGTTAAGCATCTGACTTTGGCTCAGGTCATGATTTCCAGGTCTATGAGTTTGAGTCCTGCATCTGGCTCTGTTATGACACCTAGAAGCCTGAGCCTGCTTCGGATTCTGTGTCTCCCTCTCTCTATACCACTCTCTCAAATACATAACATTTAAAAAATTAAAAAATTGACTATAGATAATATAATTGAAGATGACATATGAAAAATTATAATAACCATAGGTGAGGTTAAAAATGAAACAAAAAGACCTAAAATACAGGTGAATTTTGGGTTAAGGCATTACTGGAGGAAATAAATGGGTAAATGGAAGATAATGTTTAAAGGCTTTATATATTCAAGGAATATGTGTGTGTGCATGTGTGTATGTGTATTTAAAGTGTACTTTTTTCCCCAAGCATTCAGAAGATTTAGAATAAATGACCAAATAATTGACTATGACCAAGTCTCAACAAATTTCAAAGGAATGCAATCTGTTTTGTTTATTTTTGACCACATGGAATTAAACTAGAAATCTAATCCAAAGGAAACTCCAAATGTGCATGTTTTTGGATATTAAAAATATCATATAATAACCCATAGGTCAATGAAGAAGTTGTAGTTGAAATGGGAATTTTGTTTAATTGAATGATAAAAAGCCTGCTACATATCAAAACATAGTGGCTGCAGTGAAAGCAATAATTAGTTTGACTTGCAGTAAATAAATTGAAAAAGAAAAAAGGCTGAAAAATCAATCATCCAGCTCATGGCTAGTGTTGCCATTCTCAAAGTGTGGCATCTCAAGATCCCTTTGCACTTTAAAATTAGTCTTCTCTCCAGTTACCAGTTATTCAAAAAGCAGTTCACACCATCAGAGAAATTTGACTTATTGTGTATGGTGTTGAAATGGGTTGAATGGTGGCCTCCATAAAGATCTTTCTACATCCAGATCGCTGTAACCTGTGGCTCTGATCTTATCTGAAAAAAAGAGTCTTTGCATATATAATTAAGTTAAGGATTTCCAGATGGGATTATTTTACACTATCCTGGATAGGTCCTAAATCCACTAGCAAAAATCCTTATAAAAGACACAGAGGAGAGGTGAGGCAGCAGAAGAAAAGGTCATGTGAAGACTGAGGCACAGGTAGAGTTATACAGCCATAGCCAAAGGGAATGGCTGCACCTGCCAGGAGCTACAAGAGGCAGGAAATGCTTTTCCACTAGTCTTTGGAAATCAAAGTACTAACACTTTGAGTTTGTACTTCTTTCCTTGAAAACTGTGAGAGAATAGATTGTTGTGTTGTGTTAAGGCACTAAGTTTCTGGTAATGTGTAACAAGTCTGTAGTCCTGGGAAGCTAATACAAGTCTTAAAGGCATTTTGGAATAGCAGTCATGTCTTAGTAATGATGACATTGAGACATATAACTTCATTGGGTGGCATCTAAAGGGTTGGAGTCTAGACCCATATAATCAGTTTTGACATCCTTTGCCAGTTACACTCTGGAAGTTGAATATCTAAAATAGGATGAATGGGTTGAGAGATATTTAAAGAGCTAATAGGACACCAGTCAGATTGCTTTAACTTAAAATTAATGGTCTTCTATATCTGGGCTACTCTGCATCCAGAGTGAAGAGTGTTATCAGTCATTCCTTGTTTAAGTAACAGGTATTTATATTTTTTGTTGTTATTTTCAGAAAATCTAAAGACTGGACTATGAGCCAGAGAGTAAATCACATATCAGAATTAGGAGCCAAACTAGAATTCCCTTTGTCAGTAGAAGTTAATGGAGAACATCCATAATGTTGGAGAGAAAGTGCTGATTCCAAGTGAATAGAATCGTATATTATCCCCACAAGCATACAGTTTTCCTCCTACATCTCTGCCCATTATTTTTCATTTTTTATATGAAATGTTTTTCCTCACTTATTTATGGCAGTGTCTCCTATTTTGCCATTTTGCCCATACATTCAAATAGTTTTATTTACCACCTACATATTATGTACTCCCAAGTGAATATCTCTGGTCCTGGTCCTCCTCCTAATCTTCAGATATGGATATGCAATTGCGTAGTGACATTTCTGGTTTGTTTTTCCACAGGCACATAACCTCAAAGTACAAATCAGACACTAAAAAAAAATAATCTTAAACCTTTTCCTTTCCTTTACTTGTCTTTTCTTTGAATAAATGGCATTATGAATATTCCAAACCAGAATTTGAATCTATTCCTGAATTTCTGCCTCTCTCTTACTATGAAATACAAAGTTAATCACCAAGTGTTGTTGATCATATCTACTTTATAGTTCCTGAATCTTTCCAATTTATTCAGATTGTCATTATCTTTATTAGGCTCCCAATCATTATTTCCTGTCTACAACACTTATGAACTGGCTAATTTATCTCTCTCCTTGTTTTGTTTCTTGGACTTTTCTGTAGTCAAGATGATCTTGCTAATGCATGGAATCCTACATAAACTCCTCCAATATACTTTACCATATACCATCCCCATTCCTGACTATACCATCACTGGTTGCTCAAGCTAAAGTCAAAATTCCTTGTGAACTGAATAAATTCCCTTAATTTATTTGTTCTCTGAGCCATTTCTCCTTAAGTCACAATAAATTGTATGCATTTCTCCAAACTAGTTATGTCTTTTCAAGCCTTTTATATATTTTTTCCTTCTGCTTAGAATTTTTTCCCCCTGTTCCCCATGGATGAGACCAAGTCCTGATATATGTTTACCCTAGATGTCACTCACCCGGAGTGAAGATGTTCCTGATCCTCTGTGGTTGGGTTAGTTACTCAAAGCACCATAATAATTGATCCTCTCATCTTATTTACCAGCTATTATTTGTGTCACCTATACAATATTGTAAATCCCTAAGGATCTACGTATGTCTTCATTATGGTTTAGCCCCAGATCCTGGTGCAAATTTCATACGTTACTGTCAAGGCCAACTATGTAAAGAAAATATGTAACTACATTTAGAGGGCAGTATGTATAAAGAGCACAAGATTCTGATACTACCAGTTATTGTGTTTTCAGGCCACATTTGGCCCATCTGCAGTCAGCCAGACTGCCAAAATATTATATATTCTGGATTAGCCCTATTCTCAAGTCACAAATAGGTTATCAGTGAAAATTCATTAGATTATAAGTTAAAATGCATCCTTTTTATTAATCAGTTTTTTATTGAATATTGCTTCAATTTATAAGTTAAGACAATCCCACAGCTCCATTCCCCAGGAAGTCATTTTTTTACTTTAGGAAAACCAGAAGTTAGATGACAGACTAGTGATCTTAACATGATGCAATGGAGGTATTCTAATGGTTATTTTCCGATTACAAATAAATAATTTGAGACAAGTTGGAGGCCTTTCTATACTCTCTGTGAGTAATATAGGTATTAGAACAATATAGATATTTTTGAGATAAATGAAAGGCAATTTCAATTTCTCTATAAGTAATATAGATAAATTTGAAATACATTTGAAATATTTTGGTAGAGCTTATAAAATGTGTTATAAATTTTATGCTACTTAGGGCCCTGGGTGTCTCAGTTGGTCAGGTGTCCGACTTTGGCTCAGGTCATGATCTTGTGGTCCTGAGTTCAAGCCCTGAGTCAGTCCGTGCTGACAGCTCAGCCTATAGCCTGCTTCAGATTTCGTGTCTCCCTCACTCTCTGCCTCTCCCCTGCTCATGCTCTGTCTCTCTCTCAAAAATGAATAAATGTTAATTTTTTTTAAATTTTGTACTACTTAGAATTCTTTGTAAAGAAAAATGAGTAAGATAAAAAATAATGAAAGTCAATATCAATTATATATTTCTTAGCAGATTTGTTATATTAATACATGAATAAATTTTTATATTCTGTTATTCATATGGATATTTTGCCCTTTTACAATGGGCAAGTTTTATTTGAATATAGATTATAGGCTATAAATAGGCTTGACTCTTGAATATGTAAACAGAATTATATTTTTAACATAATTAAAATGAAAAGTTTTCTTGAACATTTTCAGATAAAAAAATAATTATTTCATGTACTTTTAATGAAAACATTATTTTTAAATAAAATATTTTTCAAATATTCTGTTGCAAATAGAGGTAGATACAATATTCCAAAAATAAGAGGTATAAAATATTGGTGTGCAAAGATGTAATCTTATAGAACACTGAATGTTTTGAGTAATATTTTGAACTTTACATTTTTTTCCTAAATAGATGCATAGAAATAAAACTGATTTGTGAAAATATTTTCATTCTGGGACAAGAGTTTCACAAATTTCTGCTCACCTGATTGACAATATATAAATGATATTTCACCATCTAATTGAGTGAATCACATTCTACTGTAAGAACTGATTTTCTGTACAGTTGATTCAAACTTAAGAGTTATGTGTCCCCTTAACTTTGAGAGGACTTATTGGAAAGAATGCTAAAGTAAAATAGATTTATAACTTATATCATTTTGCATATGATATCAAAGATTTAAGCCTTCCAAAAGAATAAAAAGTAAAGCCTATGAGAATGTAAATTTTTGTTCTAAGAAGTAGAAAGAATCCTATATATATGCTATTCAATTATTACTGTGTGCTGGTTCAGATCCAACTCTGACCTTAATTTCATGCTGACTGCTTCAGTTCTACTTTGTACACAGAAGTGATAAAATATCTTCAGTGAGTGAATATACCATGTTTACACAACAGCTGAGTTATTTGGAGTGATTTCATTTGTTAAGAATGCAATAATATGAAACTGTCATTCACTTGAAGCACTCTTGGAAACTTGCCTTCTATTTTGATAAATTGTGCCTCTTTGATACAAGCAGAAGTTTGATCCCCATTAGGATTCCCTTTGTAGTTTCCTAATGAAGATACGTATTCAGAGCCATTTCAGAGAGTGTAAAACTCTTTTAAATTTTACCTGAATTTTATTTTGTTAATGTAAAAATCGACATTTTCCTGCAAAGCCAATTTCCCCCCCACCCTGTATCAGGAGCAATGACAGCATATTAGTGCCAACAGGGTACAAAGACAACTCTAGGGCAGTACATCTATTGTGTCATATAGGCCACTTAACAAAGAAAAACAGACAGACACTTATGGTAATTTGAAAATGGCAACACTTTAGAGTGGGAGCTAAGATGGTGGCATAGTAGGAGGACTGTAGGCTTGCCTCATCCCGTGGACACAGGTAGTTAACTTTCAAATCATTCTGAATACCCTTCAAAATCTCCCTGAGGACTGATAGAATAAACTGCACAGCTAGAGAGAGAAGAGACCATATCAAGGAAGGCAGGAAGTACAGAGATGTGGTTTGGGGAAGAAATGGATCCCAGGAGCTGTGGAGGGGAGAGGGCCCTGGTTGTGGAGAGCTCAGGCAAAGAGAGTGAGATGAACAGGGATAAGCACAAGGAGAAAACTTCCCCAAAGCCATTGGCTGGGAAAATGAGAGGGGCTGGTTTTTGTGAGTTTTTACAACCAACAGGGCTCAAGAACTGGAGTTTTACAGGTCTTCAGGCATAGTTGGGATAGAGACAAGACATGACTCTTGAAGAGAAGGCAGACAACCCTGGTGCAGAATGTGTGATCTAAAGGTTACCTAAGGAGCATGGGGAGAGTGTTCAGACTACTTACAGCATATCTGTGAGAGGTGGCATTGCCTCTCCAGGGACAAAAGAACTGGTGGGGGACATGTTACTCCCTTGCCTCTCAGCATAGGCACAGAGACACCTGCTGAGAATGGCTAAGCAGGACACTGGCTGTATAGCCTGCTTTGCTCCAAATCCCATGGCCCTGCACTCTGGCACAATCACCCTTCTGGGTCAAAACTGCATCAGTCTCATCACAGCAAGACTTTTTCCCAGAAGACCAATGCAGGTTCCCCCCCTCCCCCCGCCCCCCGACACCAGGCCCCTGAAGTTTGGCATTTTCAGAGTCAGCAGGCTTGGCTGGGATAGAGCCCAAAGTGCATTGTGTTGTTTCCGGCAGGCAAGCAACCTAAACAGACAGACAGTGTGAAAACAGCTTTCTCAAAAATGCATACACAATGTCTGCTGGCCATAGGATTCTGCAGAGTTTCAGTTTTAGTGACAATAGCATCGTTTCATTTAACAAGCAGACCAGAGCAAACCTGCTTAAAACTTGCCACACCCTGGTCAAGGTCCAAACACTGTCCACTGTAGAAAAGGAGAAACTCTGCAGACAACAGACCTGAGGGTTAAAGCAGCCAAAACACAGCAGAAAAGTGTATGCAGCATATACCAGAGACACTTCCTGAAGTGCCAGGCCATGGACATTATATGACCTATTCTTCACAAAGCCATTACTCTCAGGAGCAGAAAACATAACATGATTTTTTAACACAGAGATGACAGAGACCTAGACAAAATGCCAACATGGAAAAATCCATCCCAAAAGAAAGAATGCAGTCAAAGATCTAATTGAAACAGATATAAATAATATACTTATTGCTGAATTTAAAGCAACAATCATTAGGATACTACAAGGGCTTGAGAAAAACGTGTAAGACATTAGGGAAAACCCTTACCTCAGAGATAAAAGACCTAAAACCAAATCACATGGAAATGAAAAATGTGATAACTTATTTCAAAACCGATTGTATGTAGTGACCACCAGGATAAAAGAAACAGAGGAACAAATAAGTGACATAGAAGATAGAATTTGGAAAATAATGAAGCTGAACAAAAGAGTGTAGATTGACTGATCATAGAGTAGATTTAAGGAACTCACTAACTCCATCAAAATGTAATAACATTTATATCATCGGAGTCCCAGCAAAAGTATGAAGAGAAAACTAGACAAAAGATTTATTTGAGGAAAAAGTTGAGAATTTTCCTGGTCTGGACAAGGAAACAGACATCCTCATCCAGAAGGCACAGAGAATTTCCAGTAAAATCAACAAAAGGAAGCCAACACCAAGATGTATTGTAGTTAAATTTTCAAAATGTAGTGATGAAGAAAAAATCCTGAAAACAGCAACACTAAAGAAGTCCCTAACTTAAAAGGGAAGACTCATAGGCTAGCAGCAGATCTCTCCACAGAAACTTGGCAAGCCAGATGGGAGTAGCATGATATATTCAATGTGCTGAATGGGAAGAATCTATAGCCAAGAATACTCCAACCAGCAAGGCTATTATTCAGAATAGAAGGAGAGATAGTTTCCCAGACAAACATAAACAAAAGGAGTTCATGACCACTAAACCAGCCCTGCAAGAAATATTAAAGGGGACTCCCTGGGAAGGAAAGACCAAAAGTGACAAAGACCAGAAAGGAACAGAGAAAATCTCCAGAAACAATAATAAAACAAGTAACAAAACAGCATTAAATAAATATCTATCAATAATTACCCTGGACATAAATGGACTAAATGTTCCAGTCAGAAGACGTAGTGGTGTCAGAATGGAGAAAAAAATCAAGACTGACATGTATGCTGCCAACAAGAGACTAATTTTAGAACTAGACAACTACAGATTGAAAGTGAAGTGATGGGTAATGATTTATCATGCAAATGGACATCAAAAGAAAGCCAGAGTAGTTATACGTATACCAGACAAACTAAACCAAGGACTGTAACAAAAGATGAAGAAGGGCCCTATATCATAATAAAGGGGACTATCCAACAAGACTATCTAAATTGTAAATGTTTATGTCCCCAGCTTAGAAGTACCCAAATACGGAAAATAATAACAAACATAAAAGAACTTGTAACTAATAATACAAAAATAGTAGGGAACTTTGGCACCACATTTACAGCAATGGACAAATGATCTCAGCAGAAAATCAATAAGGAAACAATGACTTTGAATGATACACTGGACCCGATGGACTTAAGAAATAGATTCAGAACATGTTATTCCAGCAGAATACATGTTCTTTTCACGTGTGCATGGGACTTTCTCCAGAATAGACCACATAATGAGTCACAAATCAGGAGTTAAGCACAAGGAGAATGAGATCATACTATGCATATTTTTTTTATCACAACACTAGGAAGTTTGAAAGCAACCACGAGAAAAAATTTGGAAAGCCTACATATGCTTGGAAGTTAAAGGACATCCTGCTAACTAATGAATAGGTAAACCATGACATTAAAGAAGAGATTTTAAAAAATACATGGTAACAAATGAAAAGGAAAACATCATGGTCCAAAACCTTTGGTATGTAGCAAAATGGTCACAAGAGGAAAGTGTCTAGCAATACAGGTTTATATCAAGAAGCAAGAAAAGTCTCAAATAAACAAACTGACCTTACACGTAAAAGACATAGAAAAAGAACAACACATGAAGATTAGAGCCAGCAGAAGCAGCGGAATAATAAAAATTACAGCAGAATAAATGATACAGAAATGAAAACAACAAACCACAATAAGAACAGATCAATGCAACCAGGAGCTGTTTCTTTGAAAAAAATTAATAAATTGATAAACTCCTAGAGCCACACATATAAAATAGAAGAAAAAAAAAAGACCCAGGTAAATAAAATCATGACTGAGAGAGGAGAGATCACAACCAACATCACAGAAATACAAATAATTATAAGAGAATATTATTAAAAATTGCATGTCAACAAAGTGAACAATCTGGAAGAAATGGATAAATTCCGAGAAACAAATACATAATCTAAACTGAAACAAAAAGAAATAGAAAACGTCAACAGACTAATCACCAGCAAATAAATTGAATAAGTACTAAAAAATCTCTGAGCAAACAAGAGTCCAGCACCAGATGGCTTCACAGGTGAATTCTACCAAACATTTGAAGAAGAGTTAATACCTATTCTTCTCAAACTATTCCAACAAATAGAAATGGAAGAAAAAAGTTCCAAACTTATTGTATGAAGCCAGCATTACCCTGACACCAAAAACAGAGAAAGACTCCACTAAAAAAGAACTATAGGCCAATATCCCTGGTGAATATGGATGGAAAAATTCTCAACAAAATACTAGCAAATGGAATCCAACAGTACATTAAAAGAATCATTCACTACGATCAAATGAGATTTATTCCTGGGTTGCAAGGGCATTTTCATATTCACAAATCAACCAACATGATACACCACATTAGTAAAAAATAAAAATTATATGATCCTCTCAATAGATGCAGAAAACAAATTTGACAAAGTACAACATTTGTGATAGAAAAACAAACCATAACAAAACAAAATACTTCAACAAAGGGTTAGAGGGACCATACCTCAACATAATAAAGGCCCTAAATGAAACAAACAAACAAACAAACAAACACACGGCTAATATCATCTTCAATGGGGAAAAACTGGGAGCTTTTCCTCTCCAGTCAGGAGCAAGACAGGGATGTCTACTTTCACCACTGTTATTTAAGATAATACTGGAAGCCCTAGCCTCAGCACCCAGACAACAAAGAACTAAAAAATATCCAAATCAGTAAGGAAGAAGCCAAACTTTCCCTATTTTGCAGACAACATGATACTCTATATATAAAACCTGAAAGAGTCCACTAAAAAAATTGCTAGAACTGATATGTGAATTCACTAAAGTCACAGGATACAAAATCAATGTACAAAATGTGTTGCATTTTTAAAAATGTTTATTTATTTATTTTGAGAGAGAGAAAGAGGCAGCGGGAGAGAACCCCAAGCAGCACTGACCCCAACGTGGGGCTCGGTCACATGAACCCTGAGATCATGACAGCTGAAATCAAGAGTCAGATGCTTAACTAGCTGAGTCACCCAGGTGCTCCCATCTGTTGCATTCCTATATAATAATGAAGCACCAGAAAGAGAAATCAAGGAATCAGTCCCATTACAGTTGCACCAAAACCATAAAATACACTTATGAAAGAAATTAAAATAGATATAAAGAAATGGAAAAGCAATACATACTCATATATTGCAAGGACATATATTATAAAATGCGGGTACTACGCAAAGCAATATATGCATTTAATGCAATCTCTATAAAAATAACACCAGCATTTTCACAGAGCTAGAATAAGCAATCCTAAAATTTGTATGGAGCCACAAAAGACCCTGAATACACTAAGCAGTCTTGAAAAAGAAAGCAAAGATGGAGGCATCACAATTCCAGAGTTCAATTTATATCACAAAGCTGTAGTCATCAAAACTGTATGTTACTGGCACACAACCAGACACACAGATCAGAGGTACAGAATAGAGATTCCAGAAATGAATCCATACTAATCTTCGACAAAGCAGGAAAAAATATTCAGTGGTAAAGAGGCAGTCTCTTCAACAAATGCCGTTTGATTTCATTCATATGTGGAATTTAAGAAAGAAAACAGATGAAGGTATGAAACGGGGGTGGGGGGGGTGGGGAGAGAGGAGAGAGATAAAGGGAAACCAGGAAACAGACTCTTAACTATAGAGAACAAACTGAGGGTTACTGGAGGAGGCAGGTAGGCAGGGGGATGGGTTAAATGGGTGATGGGCTACAGAGGGCACTTGCTGTGTGATGTGCTCTGGGTGTTCTATGTAAGCAATGAATCACTAAATCCTACATCTGAAACTTATATTACAGTAACTAACTGTGTAACTGGAATTTAAACACAAACTTGAAAGAAAAATCTGGTAACATCTTATATCTTTGTTATAGAGTGGTTTCCCCACATTTCCTTTTCCTCTTCATTTATTTTTTTTCTTGTACAAAAATATTTGTTACAGAAAAGAATAAAGGTACATTAAAATATTCATAATTTATTCATTAAGGGAAATGACTGCTAGTCTATTAATACATAAATTACTGTCTTTATAGTATGTGTATGAGCATGTAAGTGTGTGCTATATGTGTATACTAAAATATGGTCGTACTCTCATACTCTTTGTAACTGCCTTTTTCACTTGAAAAAGAAAATAAATTAGTTTGATTTTAGAATACATCATCTCAGACTTTGAACTTGAAGTCTCAAGTGTTATAACAAACACTAAAATTTTACTCATTGTATGAAAAAGTATAAAAATATTAATAAAATTGATATCAATTTAGTTTATTATAAAAATAAAACTTTAGATCCTCTTATGAATTTATTCCAGAATATAACCTATCACCAGATAAAAGTTAAAATTGTGATACAGTTTTCATATGAATATTTAGAAAAATTGTTTCTATAAATTTTTGATTGTATAATACTTCAGGAAAGTATAAATCTGGAAATTATACTTGACTGACTAATACTCTTTTGACCTTTTAAATTTTTCTTTCAAATATGTAATATTGCAATGTTAACAAATACATTTCAAGTGAATATAATGTAAATGAGCAAAAAATATTGAAGGGTAATTGCCTAGGTTGAACCATCATGGCAGTTCAAGGAACATGTCTATTTGTTGCCCCTTGCCCAGTTCGAAGGTGACCCTGGGGCCCTGCTTTGGAATAACTTACAGCTATTACACAGAAGCCTTGATAATCCTCCATATTTGGTGTTCCAATCAACATTGCCCCTTACTAGCCAGTAGCCTGATCTTGATGTCAGTGGATGTGACATAAAAGAAACCTTCACTCTTCAGCTCTAGCTTGTTTCGTATTGTTCTGGGCTTGTTCATAGACCCAATCCAGTACATTTGTTTGATTCTTTATTTGTTTTCATGTTGGACCTAATTTCAGCTAGTTCAGAGATTCTGAATTCATTTTTCAGGTATCTAAAGTTATCAGTAATCTATCAGCTCCATGTATTTCTTGTAACTCTGGCTCTCAAATTTCTTGATTGCTGAGAAGTCAGATTCTAATGTCAGTTACTGTTTGTACTTTTAAACATTGCCTTTAAAACAGAAATAGAGGATAGAAAATGGAGAATCTCATGCATGTTTCCCCGGTAAACAAAACTTAAGGACTAAGGCGGATTTCCCATGGAAAACTGATAGTGTTGGAATTGTCTTGGATGATGGGAGGTTGAAGAGAGGTATCAACCTTGGGAAGTTTTTCCAGAGTTATGAATGGGAGATGACCTGGGTTGCACTCGTTCCAGAAATTGCACTAAATTGAGCTTTGGACTGGACTGTCTGCTCAGGAAATTTTCAAGGCTGGTCTCCATTTTGCGTTTTATTATAGCTGACTAACTAAACCCTACCCTGTTTATATTCCTTGCCCATAGATCTGACCTACTCCAAACCCCTAAACAGACTTATCTGTAGTTGCTACAGTTTGCTTCCCCTGAATTGCAATTCCTCTGCTATTCCCAAATAAATTTGTCATTTTGGGCTGGCTTCAGTTTACCTCTTTACTTAGATTAACATAGTCTATAAAAGGGAAATACCAGTCCTATAAACTATTATCAGAATAGCTTGGGGAATGGAGATAGACACTTTAATGACCTTCTTTATCTCACATTTATCTTAGCATAAAAATAGATCAACAGGGGTGCCTGGGTGGCTCAGTTGGTTAAGCCTCTGGCTTCAGCTCAGGTCAGATCTCACAGTCGTGGGTTCGAGCCCCGCATCAGGCTCTGTGCTGACAGCTAATTCAGAGCCTGGAGCCTGCTTTCGGTTCTGTGTCTCCTTCTCTCTCTCTGCCCTTCCCCTTCTCATGCTCTGTCTCTCTCTGTATCAAAAATAAATAAAACATTTTTAAAAATTTTTTAAAAATAGATCAACATTAGCTATTAAATCATACCCTTATTCAATGATAACATTAGTTAAGTGTGAAGCCACATTATAAAAGGATTGATACACCTAATAATATGTAGGTGCTAGGTAAGAGTCTGACATGATTATCTGGTTTTCTTCAGGCATCACACCAGAGTCAGTCTTTCAACTTTTATTCCCTTTTACGTGCATTGTGTAAGCAGCTGTACACTTAGGATTTGACATTTAAATTCAGCTTTTCAAAATATAGTCAATAATATTTCACCATTGCACACTTTTAGCAGTTGTCTGTTGCATAATCAGCATGACATCTAACAAAACTGTGTACCAAAGAAACTCAAAGACATCTGCCTAACTGCTTTATTGAATGTTTGAGCAATTTTGTGGAAGCTTTGCCCACATCACCTGTGGTGGAACAGATGTGGCTACTGTGTGAAGCATATATTTAGGGTTATAGAATACCTGCTAGGAAGACATTCTAAATGCAGAAAAATATATTTTAGATTATGAAAGGGGCCTCAAGGGAGCCAAATCACCTTCTCTTATTACACAGTTATAGGCTGAAAAGAACATACCATGCAAGAGAGATCTAGCCGAATAAGGATTTTATATTGAAGAGCATGAATAAATTATAGTTTTAAAATTTCTTATTTTTTAAAAAATATTAAAACTCTAGGTATAAAACTAAAAATCACAATGAATAAATATTTTGTGAGGGGGTTATTTCATTTTTATTTTAGTTTTATTTTTTTATTTAAGAAAATTTTTAAGTATTTATTTTTGAGGGTGGGGGAGAAGCAGAGAGAGAGAGAGACACACAGAATCCAAAGCAGGCTCCAGGCTCTGAGCTGTCAGCACAGAGACCAACATGGGGCTTGAAGGCAAAAAATTGTGAGATCATGACCTGAGCTGAAGTCA
The DNA here is from genome assembly GCF_006229205.1 of Suricata suricatta. NCBI lineage: Eukaryota > Metazoa > Chordata > Mammalia > Carnivora > Herpestidae > Suricata > Suricata suricatta. The sequence continues at coordinate 55,189,467 of NC_043708.1, read as the reverse complement.
GACGCTCTACCAACTGGGCCACCCAAGTGCCCCAATTTTAGTTTTTATTTAAATGAATCAAGAGAGATTTTTAGGAAATAATGGAAAGTGTATTTTGTAATATTTTAAGTAATTAAAGTTTACAACAGCTCTTTAGTTTCTATGAAAGGATGAGATAGTGAAAAATGTAAAAGTTATAAAAATAAAATAAGAGTGCAGGAGAAGGATCCCGTCGCAACGAGACCCCTTTCCTCCACCCCTGGCACGTACTAGGGGAGAGACAGCAGACAGACCATACTGTCAACCACTGTGAGTCTGGCTTGAAGTGCATATGCAGCATATGCTATTTACTGTGAAAGAAGCAGCAATAAGTATTAGGAGAGAAAAGTAGCCCATATACCAATGGCATCCAGTTTTTCACTAGGATCATTTACCTCCTTATACTTAAAAAGGAGATTTACTCCAGTATATTTGGATCTACAGGATGAAGGTAAGAATGATCATGAAATTTTAAAAACATTTAAGAATTTATGTGGAAATAGGTGGATGAGATAGATATTAATGTGCTCAAACTTTTATTAACTTTATAATTTCATAGAGAGCTACCAACCCTTACCTCAAATTTTATTAACCCTACAATTTCTTAGAGAGCTACTAACCCTTAGCACTACATGACTCTCCATTCATCTTTCCTCCACCCAATCAGTGGTAAGACTGGACATAAAGCAATATTAGATTTCATCTAAAATGAAGATTACTTAAATTAGTAATTTAATTAATTAAGAATGATTTTAATATAATTCAGTATATGCATTATTTGGTTATGATAAAATCACTGATTAACCTTTGAATTAAATATTCATATTGTTCATATCTCATAATTTACCACACCTCTGAAATCTCAATTATCTTAGACTTTGTAGTTTTCATTAAACCTGTTATTTCCTGGGGCACCTGGGTGACTCAGTCAGTTAAGCGACTGACTTCTGTTAAGGTCATGATGTCATGATCCTTGGGATCGGGCCCATTGGGCTCTGTGCTGACTGCTCAGAGCCTGGATGGAACCCTCCTTGGATTGTGTCTCCCTCTGTCTCTGCTTCTCCCCTGCTCTCACTCTCTGTCTCTCTCAAAAATGAATAAGCATTAAAATAAAAATAAGCCTATATTTCCTTTTTACATGGGGGGGGGGGCTGACAAAATAGTTTATTAAAAATATGTGACCAGATATCTAGTTGTCTAGCAGTCTCTTTTGTCACATGTTTTTGAGTTTTTTTTTTAATTTCTTATATTGGCTCACTTAACTTCCTTATTGAAGTAATTGTTGTTTCTCATGTTTATTTACTTGAGAGAGAGAGAGAGAGAAAGGGAGAAGCAGAGAGAGAAAAAGACAAAGGATCTGAAACAAGTTTTTTGCTGACAGCAGAGAGCCTGACGTGGGGCTTGAACTTAGGAACTGCGACATCATGACCTGAGCTGAAGTCACATGCTTAACTGACTGTGCCACCCAGGTGGCCTTAATTGTTCTTTCTAAAGCCATCTTATTTTTCTGTTGAGCTTACTTCAGGGAGCTTCCAGAGTCAGGGAGCAGCTCTGGCTTTTTCTTTTTCCTTTTTCTCCCTCTTGTTTTATGTCCCCCTTAGCAGTGGACACATTGTCTTCTTTCTTCCTCTCCTGTTTTTGTTTTCTTAATCCTGCGAGGTGCAGATTCTTATGCACTTTCTCTACAGAAATCCAAATTATTTTGAAAGGAAAGACCTAACAAGTGGCAAATCAATCTGCATACCAGCCGCCAAGATTGCAAACCCTCCATGTTGAAATCTAGAACATGGATTGTCTGAAGAAGTAGTAGGTCTTAATCTTTGTACTTTGTGACGTGTGTGTGCGTGTGTGTGTGTGTGTGTGTGTGTGTGTGTATGTGTATAACAGGTAGTCATTCAGTAATTTGAACTTAGATCTGTTTTATTTAATATGCTGCCTTAGGGGACAGAAAGAAAAAATGGAGGTAAACAATATTGTGAAAATGAAAATTAAACAGAATCTTGGGATTGAGAAAATATTAAAGAGCAGAGACTCAAGAGAATCAATGATTTTGGAGCCTAACTACTAGAGGAAAGGTGGTTTCATGAACAGTGATGGTGTAGGTGGGGAGAGAGAATTCTAAGTGTGCTTTAGAATCTTTGAAACTAAATTTAAATGGGAAACATTCAGAAGTATTTTGCAGACTTGAAACCTTTTCAGAGATCAAAACCGAAGAGTGGGCGTGAGTGAAAACATACTGTATAAATGTTTTAAATACTTATTTTATTCTATTTTAAAATTTTGCTGAGTTATGTTCAGTTATAAATGCAGTTTCTTCATAGAACTCTGGGAAGGATAGCTGCTCTATTACATGTATACATGTGCCATTTGTGGAAAACTGATCATGTTATTTCATTTTTTAAATGTTTATTTATTTTTGAGAAAGAGAGACAGAGTGCAAGTGGGAGATGGGCAGAGAGAGAGAGCGAGACACAGAATCTGAATTAGGATCCAGGCTCTGAGCTGTCAGCACAGAGCCCAACATGGGGCTTGAACTCACAAACCATGAGATTATGACCTGAGCTGAAGTCAGATGCTTAACCGAATGAGCCACCCAGGCGCCCCCTGTTATTTCAATCCAAAAGTATCACTAAAGCACTTTTGAAGGGTATTTAACCTTCCTCTATTAGAAATAATAATGGGCTTTCTTTTTCTCACAATTATATTTTTACATTTTAGATCCTTTTTTGAAAATCGTGAAGGCTCACTTAGGATAAAATTCAACGAAATAAAGAAAGCAGAGAGTAGTCACAGCCTTCATATTTAAAGTGTATTAAGCACATTCAAATGTTATTTTATAGTATAAATAATAATATGCATTGATATGTTTTGATCTTAGTATTTTTCTTTGATTTAGATAACATATACTCCATTCATCAAATAACAATATCACCATCCATTTCAATTTACTGTTCATGGTAACTCATGTCTCTGCATATTAAAGAAATCAATACACATATCTGTGGGGGAAATGGCAATTGTGACAATGGTGGCAGAATCATATTTTGTAAGGCTTTTCAGAATATTAAAAGCATCTTTCAGATTTGTTATAAAAACTTTACAAAATTGTTCATGATAAATTTGAATCATAATTCTATTTATTTAAATTCTAAATATACCTGTAAGAAATTAAGAATATGAAATTTTGACATGAATTTTCTTAAATGTTAGCTATCTGGCTACCATTTTTAGAAATCAATTTTGCTTTATTTTTCTATATGCAATGTTTTGGAATATTGGCTAAGACTTAACAGTCATTCTCACTTATATAAAATATTCAGTTTTGGAATACTAAATGAATTGTTCCAAGCACAAAGACTGCATTTCAAAAAAATTTTTCATCTATTTTCCCTCATACTTTATTCAATCTCATCACCCACTCCCAAGTGTTACCTCTTAAATTTATACTATATACTTAAAATTCTTACCTATTTCAATGTATTGTCTTCTCCAATTGGTTAATCTAGTAGCCTGTGAACTCACTTAAACAACTCTGGGCCCCTTCTTATATCACCTTGTAGAGGCTACTTTTAGGCAACAGGCTTGAGCCCCACATTTGGTGGCACCCAGAAAGACCTTCTATTGGTCTGGGGTTCTCCCCACATTCTCCAAGAATTTTGCAGAACTTGGCCTTGGTGGACCACCTCTAGTACTACTTGGGGAAACTGATGACTCCAGCTGAAGATACTTCTTTTTGAGGATCTAAAGCCCCAGGGGAAACCCATCAGCCTGCCCTTGCTTGAAGGGCAAGAGGGAAAAATGTGGACACATTCAATGGATGGGGGCCTTCAGCTTGGGCAGTGTAAAAATTCACCAGAGGCAGAACAAAAGAGGTAGAAGTTTACTGAATACTGCAAGAGAGTGGTGGGCTGGACAGTGGAGGAGAGACTAGGACAGGGCAGTGCTGAGGGGCCACAGTTACAGCGTCGAGTGAGGGAGCATGGAGATGTATGGAATTTTCCTTTTTTTGTGTGTGTGTGGTAATCTTAGGAACTGTGCCTGGTTATAACCGGTCAATTTGGGCTTATGGTTATTTTGAAGTAGGCCTGTTAGCATTCATTCTGATGGTCACTGTGGTCTCTTCTGCTTTGCTTAAGTGTCCATTGCTCAAGGCCATTGCCTAAAAATAGTCTCTACACATCTGCTATCTAAATTTATATTTTTCAGCATGAGCATTATATTGTGTCAGAGTCCAATTGTTATGACCAGATCACAATATCGTCCCCCAAAACCAGAGACCACCAGGGAGACCGAGTCACGCATGCAAAAGCAAAGGGTTTTATTATTATTATGGGCTCGAGTTCAGGCTCCCAGACTTCACCAATGCAGTGGATCCGTGCTGAGAGGCCCGAACAAGGGCTGAGCAGGGTTTTTATGGGTTTTGGGAAGGGGGAGTTACAGGAAATTGTGACACAGGTACAGTGATCCAATCATTATTGCATAACAGCATTGGCAGCAGCTTTAACCATTCACATTGTCTATATAGTATTCATTACTTTTGGCAGGACCCAATCACAATATTTAGAGTATTAACCAATTACAGGGTGGGCCAAGGACCCCTACGTAGGGTGTAACTAGCCTTAAGCAATAAGTAATTATCTATAGCTTCTAACTCTAGGCCTGCCCTTAGGAATGTTAAGCATTTTAGCTGGCTTCTGATTGGGTGTTACTAGGGTGGTCCCTGGTTTATCAATCTGTGCCCTTTTATTGTCTAATGATTCTGAGAAACTGACCCTTAGGCCTCCAAGGTCAGAGGGGAAACTTGAAGCCTGTCATGGAGTCAGTTTGGTTCATATATGCATCCTTTCACAATCCTTTCCCCCTTCAACCAGTACCCAAAACTTAAAAACCTTCAGTGGATGCCTATTGTTCTTAGAATACAAACTAGCGCTCTTAACATGAATTTGACAAGGACCTGTGATTTGATTCTCCCCTCACCATCCTCATCTAGATTCTCTGCACTGTTTCTCCACATGGAAGCAAAAATAATAAGTCAGAGTCTTCATGACCTAGCCTTTGTGATGTAAAGGAAAAAATATACTGGATACTTGTTAAAAACATCAAGGAACGGTTCATTCAAGACTATTATAATAGGGGAAAGAGATTGAACTCAATTAAGTTGAAACAAAAGGTGAAAAGATTTTGAAACCCTGGGGTGAGCTAATAGGAAAGTACTGGAGGATGTTCATGAGGAGGTTGGTCAATGTGATTAGGCCATAAGTGTTTTCTAATAGTAGCTTATTGAAGCGATCTTCCTACCCTTCCACAGAGAGTAGGAGACTGCAGCCTTTTTGTGATGATTACATTTCAAAGGGATAGCTTCCAGGTTCTTGAGAAAGGCATTCAGGGGCTATATAAGATTTACATCACAAAGAAGTTGAAAAAGAATTTACAGTTGTAGGTTTTCTAAAGTAAATGCTGTATAAAGAGACATCAGGGGCCTAGAGCCAGGAATAAGCCTGTCTAAAGTTTATTCGAGCATATCTTGGTCAAACAGAAGATTTGGAATTTGGAAATCCTCCTCTCTACAAAGTCTGCTTTTAAAGTTATTCCCTTGCTGTGGAGTTACTAGGATTTTAAAGCCAATCAAAAGTATTATTTTACTTGATGGTACCTGACTTCTACTTTCTTGGGGATAACAAGAAAAAGCACAATGATTTAAGAGAGATAAATCACAGCCATAAGGAATAAACTCTTGAGACATTACTTAATATAGTCTTAGAGTTCAGTTTCTGATGTTGGGCATTGTATGAATAGCATTTCTGCTTTCTTTCTTTAATAATCTTCCTATTGCCTAGTTTATCTGTAAAATGGAAATAATAGTAGGGTGATGTTTAAATGTGGTGTCCCAATCAGATGGGGGCGGCCAAATGTGGGGGGAAGAGTAGTGGAGATGAGTGTCATGGGCAGTGAAAGAATTCACCTGAGATAGAACAAAGGAGATAGAAGTTTATTTAATAAATAGCAAGGGGACAGTGGGAAGGAGGGCAAAGGAGAGGCTGTCTGCTGTGAGGCAGTGGGTGGGGACTGTTTTTAAGGGAGAGGATGAGGAGATATGGCAATGTATGGAATCTTAACCTTTTTTGATACCTGTGCCTAGTTGTAAGTAGTCCATTGGTCAGTTAGGGCCTATGGATATATTGAGGTGAGTCACCTGATCGGCTTGTCTGTATTCAGTCAGGTGGTCCCTTTGGTCCCTTTCTAGACTTCAAAGATCAAGACTGTTTGCTTAAAAGCAGCCTCTACAAATAGCACTTAGAAGGCAGAATTTGTGAGAGAATAAATGCATGCAAATATGTTAATAAGATTGGCTTTGTAGCAGGTATGCAATACATGCTAGTGATTATTTTTTATTGTTAATACTGTTGTAAAGACTTTGTTTTGCTTCTAGAAATGGAATAGTAGTGTTGGCTATTCTAATATTCAAACTAAGTAAGAGTTAAGTCACTTCTCCAAGTGGTCTGACCTAAAGAATAAATGAGTAAAAGTATTTGAAAACATAGTAAGAGATCTACCATTTTTCCTCCCTATATCTCCCATGCCCTTCCCTCAAAAAATTAAAAAGAAAAAAAAGGAAGTAACTCTTGGAATCTTATCGTTTCCTTGGGAATCAGGCTCTTCCAGCTGATTGGCTTTGGTGTGTGGACAAGGTACATATGTAGCCTGTTAGTGAGAGCACACCAATCAGTTGTTGTCAAGAGTCCTAATTGCTTTACAAAACGTGTTTCATTACAGTCAGCTGGTCTTCTGTCCTTCAAATGATAACAACCTATTTCTCAGAGAGATGATGGCAAACATAAAGGAAATTTAAATAGCAGACCATATGATAAATATTTGTATTTTCCGTATTTGCTGTCTATACATCCATCTAGTTCTCTATATTTACACAAAGGAACAGATATTTAAAATTTCTTGAAATATATAGATAATTTATATACAGTAAGAAGACTGTTTCCCTGTTAACTGACTTTCATGCTGTATCCTGTGAATTTTTATTAGTCCCCTAAAGACATGTATTTTCCCCAACAAAGAGTGAAATACCATACTTCAATTTGGATGGGATGGCATACCTGACAATATGTGATTTTACGCAAGTGCAGCCCATGTAAAGTCTTGTCTTAGCTTTTAAATACCTGATATTGGATGCACTAAAATTAATTTTCTGGCTGCTTTAAATAGCCTGATTAGGTTCTTTGATTAGTCTATACAAATGAGATTAAGAAGGTGATGTATTAAAATATCACATAATAAATTTCAGAGTAAAACGTAAATGACATATAGAGAATAAACTCTATTGACCTAAATATCTTTGATCCTCATGTTTAGCCATAGTAACTGAAAGCCAACAACATGATATTAAGCTGTAATTGTACACACAAAGAAATGTTTATGAAGACCTTGCCATAATATCCAATGATGTAGGATAAAATTGCCTAGGCTTCTCTTTGGCTTCATTTCAAAAGCATAATTAGTTTTCATGATTGTTATTTTTGACTTGCATTTTTCAAAGCAAACAATAACTTATGGAGAACTACTAGGCAGATATGCATGTGGTATTAAATCATAATTATATCTTGAATATTAATCTTACCTTTGCTGTAGCATTTGAAAATATCACAAGAAAATTAAGATATATATTTACTTATATTACAATGTTAGTGGTGTAGTCTATATTGATAACCAGAGAAGAGAGTCTTTCAACAACATTATGAGCTATGGAATCTAGGAAGTTATTTGAATGAAATTAGGCACATGAGCATGCAAACATGTCTACATAATGCCAGAGTGACTAATGATAAGTAAATAAACAAATTTAACAGTAGATAGTGGCCCTGCTCTGGTGGCTGAATTGATTTGACTCTGGCATGACAAAATCTAAAAGAGAGTTTCCCAGTTCAAACAGTTTATCTTGACTAATGTTTTTAATTTTTTTAATTTTTAAATCTTGTTCTGGGGCAGAAAATCTTTCTTTTGGGAATGGACATAGGAGGATAATGAGGTTGTAATTGAAATATTTAAAAATTCATTTTGAAGGGTGCCTAGGTAATTCAGTTAAATGTCTGACTTTGGATCAGATCGTGATCTCATCTTTGTGAGTTCGAGCCCCACATCAGGCTCTCTGCTGTCAGCCTGCTTTGAATCCTCGGTCCCTCTTTTTCTCTGCCCCTACCCTGCTTGCTCTTGCTCTCTCAAAAATAAATAAACATTAAAAAAATTATTTTTGAAATGAAGCTAGCATTTCTTACAGAAACAAACAAAAAAGATACTTCTGAAGATTGCCTAACTACTTTAGAGGACTGATCTTAATTCTTTTGAGAGAGTTACTATCTTGATTCTTTCAAATGAGAATAAATTGATTTAAAAGAGATTTAAATGAACATCACATATAAATAAGTAGGCCTCATTTTCTAAGATCTCATCTCTTTGGGCAAATGAAGTAAATGGAAAAAACCTATTTTTGTTTTTGTGTGTGTGATTTTTATGTTTAATTAATTAATTTTTCCTCACTGGAATATAAAATCTAAGGTTTAAGAAAGTAAAAGTGAATATATTATATTGAATGCAATGAGGAAGATAATCTTTGTTATCTTTAAAATTGATAGCTTTATTTAAAAAATAAGTGACCTTTATGTCTTTACTTCCCTATAGGATATATAGGAGGCTGTAAAGTGGTATGAGAAGAACAATTAATCTTCCAGTGACTGAAACTCAACCTCACTGAATTAATAATTTTTTTCTTACAAATTTTATTAGGAATAATTAAACTAAATGATTTTAGAACTATTTCCAGAAACCAGTTTACATAATTTTATTCATTATAATTTTGTCAGCACAGTAGAAATTACTAGTTATTTCAAGGAAAAGGATATTTAATAGAGGGAATTATAACCTTATGAGAATGAAGGTCAGAGAAAATGCTACTGGTGTGCAGGAGATCAGAAAGCAGGAATCCCAGGAACCCCCTGATGATTTCAGCTGCATGCAGCAGAGGAGCCTGCTCCTCAGCAGATCATTGTAAGTTATTCACCATAAGCTTCTGGGGCAATAATGACATCTTATTCTCTTCTGTCTTGCAAAACTTGTGCAAAATCTCTCTATAATGAAAGAAACTCAGCTGGAACTCTGCTGGCAATGGAGTCTGTAAAATGTATCCTGAAGAACAAGGAGAAAATTGAGGAGAGAAAGAATGATTCACACATCATGGTAGAATTATCTACTGTGGTCAGTGATCACTTAATCTGATGTCTTATATCTTCTCCCTTGCATGTAAAATATCCTTTGTGTATTTAAATAATGTACATGTCAATCATCAAGGAAAAAATATAAGTTGTGCAGAACTATTTTATCTATGGTTAAGGTGGTATTAATTTTTGGTGATTTTATACAAGAATTAAAATGAACAGATTTTCTCTTTAATCTTCTTTAACAATGTATAAATTCGAGACCACCTCAGTTTGCTGAGATTGAGAAGTTTCCTGGTGCTATGAAGTGAATTACTTTTTTTCAAAATTCATATGCTGAAACCATAACTCCCAATGTGACTATATTTGGAGATAGGGCCCTTAGGAGGTAATTAAGATTGAATTAGGTAATAAAGGTGGAGCCCTAATCTGAAAAGATTGGTGGCTTTATAAGAAGAGCTAGAGATCTCTTTCTGCTCTAATTCAGAGGAAAGTTGATACGAGGAAGCAGTGAGAAAGCAGTCAGAAAGAGAGCACTCATAAGAAACTAGACATTCTAGAACCTTGATTTTGGACTTCTTTTCAGGCGCCAGAACTGTGAAACAAAATCAAGCCATGAAATCTGTAGTATTGTGTTATGGCAAGCAGAAAAGATGACTACACCAGAGGGGAGGACTTGCACTGCTAAGACTGGAGAAGTCCTGGGCAAACTGGGATGGAATCCAGCATACCTTAGGATATCCCTTTGAATGAAAAACATTGTGCTATAGAAGAGTCTGCTTGGCTTAAGGTAGACTTAATATCCAAGAAATTTCAAATATCTGATATATCATATCGATGTGGGAAACATCAAAGGCAAAAGAAAAAATTACCCATACTACTTAGCAGCCCATTGACAAGTCCTTGAAACAGACAGAGTGACCTTCCTTTGGGAACTCAGCTGCCTCCTTGTTGACACCTTGCTAAGGGAAAAAGGCAGTCTTACCTTAACATTACCGGACCCCCAGGATCCTGTGAGTCTACTTTAAACACATAGAAATTGCTTTGGAAACTTCCTTTATCTCTACCCTCCACCAGGAAATATATGTTAGCAGTCATCCTTTAAGCATATGGCCCACTGATATGTATCTGAAGGGTCTCATGACTGAGAGTTTCCTTAACAGTAATAAATGACTGTTTTGTAACAATAGCTAGACCCTCAGGGTTGTGGAAACCTTGTTTGCAAAATTCCTTGAAGGCTTGTGCTGTTCCTATCCCCCTCCCAACTTGAAAGTATATAATTAGTCACCTCCACAACCTCAGTGCAGCTCCTTCTGCTCATCTGTCCTCATCTGCCTTTAATAAAACCACCTGTTTGCACCAAAGACATCTCAAAAATTATTTCTTGGCCATCAGGTCTGAGCCCCAAACACTTCCATACCAATATGATATCTAATTGCAATCTGAGCATCATTTAGGTGAATCAAAGTTCTCGGTGTATCTCCTAAGAGCAAGTAACATTTTTCCTTTGAATAATCTAATCAAATCTATTCATAAGAGCAAGTAACATTTTTCCTTTGAATAATCTAATCAAAGATTAATTTTTTCATATTTTAACATTTCTGAAAGTAGCCTGCATTTTACAATCAGTGGCCTCTGACCATTATAACTGACAGCATTTTTTTCTCTTTTTTAAAGTTTTTTATTTTGAGAGAGAGAGAGAGAGAGAGAGAGAAAATGCATGCACAAGTGTGGTAGGGGCAGAGAGAGACAGAGAGAGTAGTGCAGAGCCTGACACAGGGTTTGAACTCACAAATTATGAGATCATGACCTGAGCTGAGTTAGAGACTTAACCAATTGAGCCACCAAGGTGCTCCTAGCATTATTTTTTCTCTTAGTAGATATAAAATACTGATGCAGCATATGACTCATGGTTGTCTTAATTGTGATAGAATATGTAGTGATATTTATTAGTTTGTGCCCCTACACAAACCTAGACATATTAACAAATACAAATAGTCTCTATCATTTTGATTGCCTAGGAAAATATTTGCTGTTATACTCTTAAATTGGATTTTGAAACTGAATAAACAGCTAACTAAGCCCTCAGTCTAAAGAAACTCAGGGGAATTGTCTTGAGAAAAAGAGAAGAAAAGAGAAGGATATATTATGCACTGAAATATTTGGGTAATGCTTTGATCACCGCTTATAAGTCAATCAGGTCCACAGGGAACTACTGAGCAAACTTCTCATCATAATGGAGCCTTTTTTATTTGTTTGTTTGTTTGTTTGTCATTGGCATTATCCCAGAGATGAGAAATGCCTATCTTTGGATTACCATGTAGAAATGACAGGAAAAGGGAAATACCTGCTAGACCCCAAACAATTTGACAAAGCCTCCGAAAGTTCACTCTTATGACACATCCCATTCTTTGGTAATCTGTATCATTCCATATAATATTAGTAAGTCTCTTGCTACCAACCAAGGAAGTTGGACTTGATACCATTGTTTCCAGCAAACTCATGAAATGATAAATAATTCCCTGTGATTTAGAAGACTTGGAGCATGCTGGAAGCCATTTCTGAACTCACTAAAAATGAGAAAACTCCTTGTGAGGTAAGGCGGGGTTGCAAGACCTCCCACCATCAGATGGAAACAGATGTCTATCCCCCCCCCCCCACTTAATTATTTTTGCTTGAGCACTGACCCCAAAGGCGCCTTGTTGACTAGTACTGGAGTGACTTGTCCCCTTATCATAAAATATGCTAATTGTACCTTGTGAAGGAACTTACTATAGGAATTTCTTCTTTTGTGTTTATGGGAGCAAATATTACATTTCCTGAAAAACCAGTTTTTCCTCCCCTCATGGAAACAGGCTCTTTGACCCCTGCTCACAAAGACCTAATGTTTGCCTTTGCTATGCTAAAAACATTGCCTTGTATTTGAATGCTAAAGATACCTTCTTTTCCCATATGAGAAGCATCTAAGTCACCTACATCAATCACCATTGATAAGGATTATGCATGAGTCATCTACCAATCTATGTTCTGGGAAGCTTTTATATACCAAAGAACTTGTCATCAGAAATCATTATCTAAGGCAAATGTCACTTCTGTTTTGTACCCCATACGTTTTTTTTCCATAAATAAAGCTGCGTCCCTTGTCAGTGCAGAGATACCTGCCTGGTGATCAGAAAGAAACTCGTGGCTCTCTCACTCTCTCTCACTGACACCATCCATCCTTCAGGGTACCCTGGACCTGCTGGAGATGGACTCTGGCAGGAGTGAGCCAAACAAAATTTTGCATCCAGTCATTTGGTGGCATAAAAAGATCCAAACAAATAATAATAAAGTGTGTCCCTATGCAATATGTACAAATACTTATGGACATAGCCACAGCTATAAAGACCATTCAAAGAGAAAGCATTTCTCAATGAATTCAACTCTCTGCAAGAATATTTACACGAATTATCTGCTTTACAGGACCACTGGGATTTTTAGGAACTCATTGATTATTAAAGGGAATAAAGGGATGTCAAAGATTGCATTTTTAATGTAAAATTTAACTGGTAGAATAGAAAGTTGGTAAAAAGGAAATATATTAAATATACTCAATTTTAAAGAAAATGTATATTATCAATATGGGTGTACCCAAAAGGATTATATAAACAACGAGTTGTTATAAATATTGTGCTAAGATAATTTAGAGCTTACGAAGAAGAGATTTGAGTTTCTGGAAACCATTCCTTTTATTGCCTCAGACATATTAACCTAATGGAAATATGTATGACTTTGACAGAGAGATTGTTTTATCATAGAACTACAGACAGATAAACCCTGAAAAGACCACACACAATAGCTTAGTCTAGGACATTGTGGGTAAATGGGTTTAAGAAGAGGAAGAAGAAAAGGATACTTGCACAGAAAAAAGAATTGCATTGCAAATGCAGAGAATAGGAGAACAAAAACAAGGTAGAAGAAAAAGTAAATAAAAGACAATTTACAAAGTGGGGGAAGATATTTGCAAATGATGTCTCTGATAAAGTGTTAGAGACTTTTACAACTCAACATCCCTAAAACCAAATAATTGAATTTAAAAATGGGAGGAAGATATTAGCAGATACTTCTCCAAAGAAGAAATGCAGAAGACCAACAGACAAATGAAAGGATACTCAATATCACTCATCACCAGAGAAATGCAAATCAAAGCAACACAGAGATATCATTTCACACCTGTCAGAATGAGTAAAATAAAAAGCACAAGAAACAGCAAGTGTCCAAGAGAATATGGAGAAATAAGAGCCCCATAGGGAGTTGGCGGGAGGGCAAACTGATGTAGCCACTGTAGAAAATGCTGTGGAGATTCCTCTAAAAATTAAAAATAGAACTACCCTATGATCCAGTAATTGTACTACTGTGTATTTACACAAAAATACAAAAACACTAATTCAGAGAGATACATGCATTCTGATGTTTACTCCAGCATTATTTATAATAGCCAAATTATGGAAGCAGCCCAAGTGTCCATTGATAGATGAATTGGTATAGAATTGGTAAAGAAGAGGTGATCTATATCTATATATGGATAGCTATATATCTATATTAGAATATTATTCAGCCATGAAAAAAAGAATGAAATCCTACCATTTTGCAACAACTGGGACAGAATTAGAGAGTATTATGCTAAGGGAAATAAGTCTGTTAAATACCATATGATTTCACTCATGTGGAATTTAGGAAACAAAACAAATGAGCAAAGGAAACAGAGAGAGTGAGGCAAAACAAGAAAGACTCTTAACTATAGAGAACAAACTAATAGTTAAGAGGGGAAGTAGGTGGGGAAATGAGTGAAATAGCTAAGATTAAGAGTACATTTATCATGATGAGCACTGAGTAATGTATAGAATTGTTTAATCGCTATGTTGTATATTTGAAACTAATGTAAAACTGTATGTTAACTATACTGGAATTAAAAGTGTGTGTGTGTGTGTGTGTGTGTGTGTGTGTGTGTGTCCGACACACACATATGGAAAAAAACAAACAAAAAACTTAGCACTACAATTTCTTCAGAAAGAATGAGAAATCCTAGTTATAATAGCTAATCCTAGTTATAATAGCAATTTATTTGAAAAAGAATCCATAAGTAACTTACAAGTACATAGTCTTCTAGATTAATCGCATTCATTTGATTAGATCTGCTTCAAACTGGGTAAAAGGTACTAATTCATCTTATTTCCTATTATCAACTCTCTGATAAGACTAAACTCATAAGTAAAAATCAATTTAAGGAAAATAGTATAAAATATAGTATATTTCATCATATATACTTTAATTAGTTAATATGACTTGAGTGGAGTACAACAGTGAATATTTGACCTTTTTTTTAAAATTTTAAATTCTTTCCTGTGTGTATTTCTTGTGAATAGTTGGAGCCCATATTTTTGCAAATTGACAGGGCATTCAATTACTGGGTGAGAGGAGAAGAGAGAATTACGAATTGTTGCCTAAGGAGAGATGCTTGCACAAATTACATTGACAAATCTTATAGAGTTACCAAGTTCATAGAGTATTCCTGTGTATTCCTCATATGTAAATATGGAGATCTTATCAGGTTCTGGGCACTGTTTGGGTGCTTATGGTATATCAGTGAACAAAATAAAAAGGCCCTGCCCTTGTGGAGCTCATACCCTAGCAGGAGGCATAGATAGTGAAGTATGTCCTGTGGGAAAATAAACCATTACAACAGAGTTAGGGAATCGAGAATACAGGGGTAGGGCTTCAAGAAAATCGGAGTCCTCTGATTTTGCTCAAGCTTTACAAGGGTGATAGCAAATCTCCTAATATTCTAGTTCAGTATTAGAGTTAATATAGTTTAGAGTCACGTCTACCACATTATTTCATGTAAGCATTTTCTAACATACTGAAAATACATTATTTTCTCCTTGTGAGGATACAACTCTGTTATCTTACTGCTGCAGAATGCCATCTAATATCTGACTCATTATCAAAAAATAGACCCTTAATTCTAGTTTTCCCCATCTTCACTTGTTAAAAAAAATCAAATATACTTGCATTTACAGGCTCTTCCACCATGGAACTATTATTATCCACTTCTGCTATCCTTGCAATATTCTTTGATTGATTTGCTAATAACTTAATTTCTCATTTTGTCATCTTGCAGACATTTTATACTAATTGTATTTAATGGACTGTGAGCTACTGAAATATTTAGAGCCATTGCTAGTAAATGCAAAATATGCTTACTGATAGAATATAAAAATAAGCAATTGGTAAACCAAGGAAGATATACATTATCTGGGATCATTGAGCTTATAAAAGTTTAATGGAGGTTAGAAGAAATATATCATTACCATTCTAAGAAACAAAAAAAAATATTGCTGGGCAGATTGATGTAGCAAACTAATATTTGAATATACTGGAAATCATCATGTTATTCACTGATAACTTTTAAGTCTCTTATGGCAAAGATTAATATGTTCCCCAGGTGGTTGATTTTGCAACCAAAACTCATCATACTTGACTACATCCAAAGCTAGTTTTCTCTTCATTTACCTTTTTCTGTCATTTAATGAAATCCTTTTAGGCATGTTTGTTGGCATTACTATGAATAACTTCTATTCAATGTAGACATTGTAGATGTTTACCTTTGTTAGATTAAATATATATATATATATATGTATATGTATATATATATATAAATAAACTGTTGGCTTTATTCTTTATTTTGTTTATCTATTGTGACAAAAATTGTTAAGAGTCCTTAATGCTATTTCACCTGAGATTTTTTTTTTAATTTTTCACTTTGCCCCCATCTGTTCTGAGATTTTGGTTGGACATAACATAATGCAAGTGGGCAAATAAGGGTGATATTTGTAGCAAGAAAAATACTTCTGTGTGATTCTTAAGGTGTATTAAGATGAAGTAATTTGGTGTCAGGGAATAGTAGAAAATAAGTTTTAATGATGAATAATAATTAAAGCCACTTATTTGTATGTATAACATGTTTAAGCGTTACCTCAAATATTTAAAACAAAACTACGGCTTAAGAACAGTTGTCTTCATTTTACAATTGAGTTACGCAGGATAAAAACATGATAGTGAATAAAAGCTAGAAGCGTCAGAGTGGTGGTTTTCTTTATGTCTGAAGTTGGTAGTCTTTTACAGTATGCTTCCCTGACCCTCCAGGGTGAAACAGTGCTACCAGTGATTTTAAGGAAGGAGAAGGAGAAAGGCAGGCTAAGAAGTATAGAGTTTAGGGGCACCTGGGTGGCTCAGTCGGTTAAGCATCTGGCTTCAGCTCAGGTCATGATCTCAAGGTTGGTGGGTTCCAGCCCTGCGTCGGGCTCTGTGCTGACAGCTAGCTCAGAGCCTGGAGCCTGCTTCAGATTCTGTATCTCCCTCTCTCTTTGACTCTCCCCTGCTCACGCTGTCTCTCTCTGGTCTCTCAAAAATAAAAAAATTAAAAAAAAGAAGTATGGAGTTTATTCTTTAGGCAGTAACAGACCTTTGAAGCATTTAATTAAGGAAGTCGTATGATAATCTCAGTATCAGAGCCAGATTGGTGTGAATTGGAATTAGTGTTGGGGAAGGAAGAAAGAAAACAGCTAGCTGGTAATTACTCTAGGAATGAGTTGGAATTTATATTAAATAGAGGGTTGGTATTATAAATGAAGAGGAAAAATGATTAAAAGATGTTTTTAAAGAAATTGCAAAAGGATTTAGTTGTGGGCTGAGTGTAAGTAGAATGAAAGTAAGAATTACTCTAAATATTTACATATTGCAAATGCTCTGAATTCTATTTTTGACTGTCACTATCCATTTGACTAATCTTGTGCAAAACCATTTTTCTGTCCCATCAACTTTAGAGGGTTCTTAATAGATTTTATAGGGCATAAAGGTCTACAAAAGTGCTTTATAAACAGTAAAAGCCCAACAAATATAATGTGGCTTTTGCACCTTAAAAAATTACCAAAAAGAGTTATTAAAAATGAATTTCTACCTCTGTAGCAAGTCTGAGAGAATCAATATTATTCAAATAAATGACATTTTGGTGAATCTTCAAATTATATTCACATTCCATTGTCAGCATTTTTTCTCTCTTCCTGGAGCAAATGCAAAAGATAACACGTCTACCTCCAGCAGAGAGTCTAAAATATAGGGAGTATAAGAGAAAGCTACATAAGTCAGAATGGAACCAAATTTCCATATTAAGTCTGCATATTTTGGCTAAGACAAATAATCATTATTGTTGTACAGCGTTACAAGGGCAGAGATGTGTTATGTGTTGTAGACATAATTAACCTATTGTCATAAAAGTTTTAGGGAGATTCTTCACTGCCGGTTCTTCTGGGACAACTGAGACAGTCGCATCCATTGATTTTCTTGAGGTGAAACAGTCCATAATTTACTCAAGTCCAAAATTATTTTTAACATGTGTACAGACCTGCTGGATAGACAAGAAATTTGAGATGTAGGCTAGACTTAAAAGGCAACAGAACTTCTGAGAGAGATTTTGTATAAGTGAGAAGGTTTGGAGTGTGGGCCACACTCAGCAAGCCGCAGGCAGGGAGAGCAAATTTAATCTGTCTCTTGCCATTTCCTGGTTCAGTCCATCTCTGGAAGGTCAGTTTAACATACAGAAGAGAGGGAGTGCAGAATAAAGAATGGTGTGAGCAACAATACTGGGAGAGAAGAACCCACTGAAAGAGTTCTCAACCAGAAAGGAAAGGGCTCAGTAACTTAAAAAAGACTTTTATAAGGACAGTGAAATGGTGAGTAAATGACTAAGTTCAGAAGCTGGGGCCAGTTGGCCACAAAGCTAAGGAACAGCAAGAACAGGACCAGATTAATGGCACAGGATTAAATATATACTAGATTTCCCTTATTTCCCTGGTCACCTGGAAATTCCTCAGGCAAGTAATGGGGAGGAGATCGAGAATAAGACTGGATTCTTTACTAAAATGGCGGATGTATGTTAAATCCATGAAATTGGGAGTGCTACTCTAAATGTGATACACCAGTGCTCTATGGCAGGTGAGGGCAGAAAGATAGTTAGATTCATATAGTTGTTATATTACAATCTCCTTTTGTAATATGTAGTATTTTAAATTGAAAACAAAATCTCAGTCAGTAAAATCAAAGTTTTTATTGTATCTACTACAGTTTTTATTCTCTTTTGGAAATGTCTATATATCTTATAAAATTTTAGTAAAGAAAATTATTCCTCTAAATTGTTTTGTTATTTAAAAAAGATTTTGCTGTGTGATGGCTAAGTCTCACTTTCTTTCCAATATAAAATTTTAAGGGGGACTTCTCTCTACTGTTCTTGGTCTCTTCCCAGAGCTATGCTGTTTACTAATCTTTTCAAAGAATCAAGTTCTGGATGATCCCATTTTTTGTGTATTAACATGTTAAATTCATTTAATTTTTCCTTTTATTTCCTTTTATTTGCTCTTATTTTCTTTATATTTTATTGGTTTCTTTAGTCATCAATATTTAACATCATTCTATTTTAATATAATAACCTAATATTATATATTTTTCACCAAGTACAGATGTTGATGTAGCCTATAAAGTTTGATGTGTCATATTTTCATAGACATTCAATTATGAGTGTTATCTTTTTATTTTTATTTTTTGACATGTGTAGTATTTAGAGGTTATTATTTATATCTATTATCATTAATGCTTCGTGGTATTCTTACTATGTCTGTTACTATTAATATGAGTAGTCTGTGTTTTTATTATAGTGGATCTAGGTGAAGATGTTTTATTTATCCTGATTGGAAATCTCTGTGCTTACTGAGTCTGAAAAAATAAGTCTTTTGTCTATTTTAAAAATCATCCTCAATTATTTTCTTCTCAAATATTGTTTCTCCTTATCTTTTTCTTAAAATTAATTAGAAGTTGTTAGACTTGTTTTTCAAAAACTCTTTTCTTTGTCTCAGTTGCACTTGGTGTAATTTTTTTGTTGTACCTTTTAGCAATTAATTTTGTCTTCATTTAGGTCTAATTTCAGGTGTTATATTTCCTTTTTAATTTTTAATGTTTTATTGTATTTATTGTATTTATGTATGTAATGTTTTTATTTTTGAGAGAGAGAGTGAGAGAGAGCGAGAGAGTGAGAGAGAGAGAGAGAGAACGTGAGTCAGAGTGGGGCGGAGAGAGAGGGAGAATCCAAGCAGGCTCCAAGCTCTGAGCAATCAGCACAGAGCTCAACATGGGGCTTGAACCCACAAAGCTAAAGTCAGATGCTTAATGGACTGAGCAACTCAGGTACCCCTTTTTAGAAGTTGTATTTCTAAATTGTATCTGGTAATTTTAACAATTTTTTCCAATTTTTTAAATTTCCTCTTTATCTCTTTAAGTATGTAGTACTACTGATTGTATATCTTCTATCTGATAATGCTGATATCTAAAGTATTCCTAAATGGTGAGAGATTTCCTTGTGGAATTCTAATGAAAGCCTAAAACTAGATATTTTATAGGATTTTACCAATTGACCTCAGCAGTTCAGAGAATATGGACAGTATTTGGTGCTAACACCTGATACTCTCTAAGAATTCCTTATATACTCAGAAATGTTTATACACTATTTTAATTAGCGTCAGGCACCATGGGGGTACAGTTGCTTGTGAGATGTCCTTTTCATATTATCCATGCATGTGCCATATTTATCATGTCAGAACTGAGAATGTGCTACCTGAACATAATTTTTAATAAGAAATTCTCCATAACCACAGGGAGAGGAAAACATAGTAGGAAGGTATTTACAGTCACAAAAGGTAGAGTGCTGGAGTCCAGCGCCAGTAGGTCCAGGGCTTCATGAAGGATAGAGGGATGAGAGAGTCCTGAGTTTCTTTCTGATCATCAGCCAGGCATCTCTGCACTGACCTGAGAGTCAGCTTTATTTATGGTAAAAAATGTATGGGCACAGAACAGGAGTGACAAATGCCTTAGACAATGATTTCTGATGACAGATTTCTTTGGTTTGTAAAATTTTACCAGGACATAGATTTGTAGAAGACTCATGCATAATCTTTATTAATAGTGATTGATGTAGGTGATTTATATGCTTATCATACGGGGAAGGAAGGTATCTTTAGTGTTTAAATACAAGACAATGTTTTTAGTATAGCAAAGGCAAAAGATAGTTCTTTGTGAGCAAGGGTCAATAGCCTGTTTTCTTGAGGGGAAGTAAAACAGGTTTCTCAGGAAATGTAATATTGGCTCCCATAATCACAAAAGGGAAATTTCTATAATAAGTTCCTTCATAAGATGCAGTCTGCATATTTTAGGGCCAGAATAAGGGGACAAGTTACTCCAGATACCAATCAGCAAGGTGCCTTGGGGGGGGGGTCGGTGCTCAAAAGAAAATTGAGTGGGGGGTAGACATCAGTCACCATCTGATGGCAGTGGGAGGCCATGCACAACCTGCTTTAACCTCACAAGGAGTATTCTTAACTTAGTGAATTCAGATATGGGTCCCAAAATCAGAGTAAAATATAAAATTTGATATGTTGGAAGTTAGATACCCTCAAGTGTTCTGAATTATAATTATGTCATATAAAGAAATCATATTTGAAGATTAAAGACATTTAAGATAAATACATTATCAGTTACTTAAAATGGTACTGTAGTCACTTAGATTAATGAATGTTAAAAAAAATGAGATCAATTAAGTTTTGAAACTGCTTACAATAGTGGCAATATACCCAATAGGTTACTTCTTAACAAAAAAAAAAGAAGAGGTGGTGTGGTCTTCAAAGGAGAAAATTCATGGAGAGACAACATGAATAAGAAAATAAAGAAATAATGAAATAGAGGAGACAGCAGGTTCCAGGCTTGTTGTGAAATCTAGGTATTATAATTAATTTTAATGTGATATATATAACTGTCACAATAGATTTTTATTAACTGCCGAATAGTTTCCTGAGTAAATCACAATAGGTTAAATAATTACTTTAAATATATCATTTCAATGCAAATAATTTTTATCACTGATCTTAATATTCAATGTGAATATTTATATGTACACTTAGCTTTACTTTTCTTTTAATACAGAAGTAGAATTATTTTCACATTTTGTTTCTGTAGAGTTTCTTTTGCTTCTTGTTTTTTTTTTTTTTTTTTTTTTTACATTCACTTAATCAAAAAGGCTGAAGTACCAGCTATTGATTGTGTGACTATAATTGATCTGGCAGTGGAAAGTGGAATTTTTCCAGTTGATGCAGTGATTAGAATTGATTTAGTAGTAGAACTCATAAAAGAGTCAATAAAATACTGAGAATAAGGCAACAACTGCTCTTAGAAAAGACTGTAATTCAATTACAGCACTCAACTCTACTTACCTTAATTAATCTAGTCAGGATTCAGCCGGAGACTGAAGTTGCTATTTCAGGTTGGCTCTTTAGAAGACACAAAGGTCTTTGAAAAAGAATCATTCTCCATAGAGGTTTTAAAATCAAGTCACATATTTACTGTGTCTTTTTACTTCACTTTCTTATTAGGCCCAGCTTCCTAAAAATAGTACATTGTATATTTGCTGCAGGGTGTTGGTAGTTATAAAGTTCTAAGAAGCTTTATATTATTAAAGGTAGGCTATTTTTAGAAATTATTAGTAGTTATTGATAAAATACTGTCATATATTGTGTTTAACTCTGTTCCCCAGTATCCTTCCGTACTATTCAGAATTGTAAGACATGTTTCCTGTATTATATTTCTCTGTATTTATTACAGACTAGTGATTATTTAGGACATCTTTCCTGACTTTTTAATATCTTTCCTAATTTTAACAATTTTTGTTTTCCCTCTTTTCTGCAGTATTTCTTCTTTCTTCAGTGTTTTTATCTGTTCTAATTTTATGTCTGACTCATCTCATGTTTTATCATGTTTTGTTATTTTGTCGAAGTTCTTACCCATGGCTCAGCTGTTTTACTTTTTAAAAGGTATAAATAAGTTCTCAACATGTGTGAAATTATTTGATGATAAACTCTTAATGAAGCCTACAATTCATATAAACCTTTATTTACATATGGTTGAAGATATCCTAGTTCCAAATTGCTTACGATGAAAATTAGGAATCCCTTCTATTCTAACTCATACCTGCCCTTCCTATTGTTTGCAAAGATGCTAGCATTTTTCACTTTTGAAAGTTTCCCTCAATATATCTTAAAACTTTCTTATACTGGTGTTTTTGTCTCATATATATATTTTTATGTTTATTAATTATGAGCAGAGGGAAAGGATAGAGAGACAGAGACGGAGAATCCCAAGCAGTCTCTGCACTGTCAGCGCAGAGCTCAATGCGGGGCTTGAACTCACTAGCGGTGAGATCATGTCCTGAGTTGAAATCAAGAATTAGACGCTCAACCAAGTGACCCAGCAAGGCGCCCTAGACTCATACATTTTAGATAAATGTTAATTTTCTGTCATATAATTAAAAAATACATCTTTCTTTCATCATCAACCATTTTTATTTTTCCCCCAATTCTTACAATGTTTTTGTCAGAACTTTTGTTTAAATTCATAGCCAGTGAGCTGTACTAACGCACTGATACACAAACTGCCGGGGCTACAACAGAATAAGGAATGCATGTAGGAAAGAAAATCAATGCACTGCTTTCCTGGAGAAAATCTTCTATGAAAAAAGAACACCTGTGGAGAAAACCAGTGTGCTTATTGATGTAGCTGATTTGCTCAAACAAATTTGGCTGAAGCTACTTATTCTTTGCTACTTGGTAATGCATGGATTGAGGACTGACAGCCAGTTCAGCGAACCATATTTTGAATAGCAGTGTTAGTGTACTGTACTTTTTTGTTATAAAGCCTTCTTTTTTCCTTAAATTAAGCTTTATTTAACCGTTCTCTCATTTGCTTACTTTAATCTTTCGATAGTCTAAAACTTCTGTCAAAATGTTTCCAAATACCAATACTTTTTAATCTCAAGCATCAATAAACTGTCATTTAAAATTACTATTTTTTAATAGTCTTTCTCACACACTTCTCTGACTTCCTGCTGCAGGATGGATTGAGAGCTCTCTCCACCGGACAAACGTCTTCATCTTGGTATTTCCTTCACTCCCTGACTCTTGTGAATTCTGTCTCCTAAATTCTAGATCTCCTCTTTTTCATTAACTTTCATTTTGCTGAATAACAAAATCACTTTTTAAGACCTTCCTAATTTGGCTATGAATAGAATTCTAGGGTGAAGTTACATTTTCTGAGAATTCTGAATGTTTATTTTTGGTGTCTTACAGGATATAATATATTCTTGAGCTTTTTAATGCCATCCTGTTTACTGTTCGTGTGTGTTTGCTTAAGTTTTTGGCTCTTTTTCAAAGTGTGTACAATTTTAGTTTTTTCACCAATATGATCTTCATTCACTCATTCAGCTGACAATTAAATTTGCCTATTCATTTGAATTTTACGTGTTGGACATATTTTTGTAATATTACCTTGATGGTTTGTTTCTTTCCGTTTTCTGTCCTCTTTTTGCATCTCCTTTAAAAATTCCATGTCTGTTTATTCTAATTTTGTTTCTAAATTTTATCCCCCCACTTTCTTTTTAAATTATTTAATTGTTTAAAATTTTATTTTAGGTATCCTATCCTATTTTTAATGTCTGGAAGTTCTTTCTTGTTCTATTATTTTATCATCTTGTTTTGTGGACAAAATGCCTCTTTTGTTTTTAATCTTTCTAAGCATATAAACTATGGATTTGGCTTTGAAAAATATATTTCTACTTGCTATGTTTTTATATTTCCTTCATGTTCCTTGCTTTTTAAATTTCCTTGTCTGTTGTAGTGTCTCC
Source organism: Suricata suricatta (assembly GCF_006229205.1). Classification (NCBI taxonomy): domain Eukaryota; kingdom Metazoa; phylum Chordata; class Mammalia; order Carnivora; family Herpestidae; genus Suricata; species Suricata suricatta. Next base: position 55,165,416 of record NC_043708.1, on the reverse strand, counting down.
CTTTTATGACAGAGCCTTTTTCAGAAATATCTCATGATTTCTGGTGAGCATGTATACTTAAAAATAAAACATTAAACAGATTGGAATTGATATTGCCATGACCAAGGCTTATTAAGTGAATGGTTCTATTGTAGGGTGATTTGGAGACAAGCCAACTTTTCAGTGAGATGCTCTCAAGGATCAGCATTTTTAAAAAAATTATTTCTCTTTAGCTGTTTAGTTTCAGTAGTCTGTTGTCTTATGTTGGAATAGTTCACTGCCAGCATTTTGTATGCATGACCGTGAACTCTGTCCGGGATAGTTCATCAACTGTTTTGTAAGAGAAGGGTAATAAGTGGTCCTGTTTCAACACAGAACTTTCACATACTTTCTGATCTTTAACCCCTTTCCTGACCACTGCTTGCATGGTATGTAGCAGTCCCAATTGCCAGACCTTCGGAGTATGGTGGGCAATATCACTCATCTCTCCCACTCCAAACATTAGGTTTATAATTTCTTTCACAACTTAAAACAGATTCTGCCAAATGTTCTCTTTTCCAAAACTGACTGAAATCCCATATCTGTTTTTTAAATATTTTTATTATATGTATAAGCAATACTTTCTTTTGTTCTTTCCTACTGTCACGTTAGTGGCTTTTTGAAAGGAAAGAGATAACTACATGCAGTCATTCCACCATCTTTAACTGATAGTCTGCAAACATGATTATATGGTTGTTTCACATAATTTCACATATATTTAATTCTAGGCATGATAGTCTTTTTGATTACTTTTAGGTCATTAAGTAAATGAAACCACAGAAATGCATACAGTTGTTACTTCCAACTTGTTACTTCATACCTGTCAGTATGAAAACTTAAAAATTATTGACCATGATATTCACAGAATCATCAGAATCATTAGTGACTTTAGTCCAATGATAATATATAAAATTTCCTTTGTTGGAGTGAATAAAAGTATTGAAGAATTATACAAATACATTTATGCACATGACTCTAAGTAGCTTATTATACACACAGATATATAGTTTTATATATATTATTTTCTTATGAAATACTTTTATCTTTGAAAATTACTTGCCTTTTCTTTGTTGACAAAACCCTTTCACTAGAAAAGGCAGTGAGGGTTACTTTTCTCTCCAGATATGTGGAGAGAACTGTTGAAGAAACTTACTTGTTTACTACACAATCTTTGTAAAATTTTGTATCTTCCAGTGAATACTTGGTAAGGCTTAGAATAATTTTTTTTTAATGTGGCTTCAGATAGAACTGAAATTTAAGTTCATTTTAAACTCAGGGAGAATAGATACCCCAAATTAGGCAGGTTAGAATCAATCAGTGAAAGGAGCTAATCCTAGAATTTTTATAAAGTTGTAACTCAGTTCTCTTTCTTTTTTTTTAACAATCTTAGAATCTCAAGCATGACAAATGTCTGAAAGGTCCTAATGTGCCTACTATAATAAAAGGATAACGGTAGGTCTTTGAAGTGAAGTTAGAAGAGGAAGATAATTCAGACACAAGTCATACTTCTAAAGTCCTTACAGTCATATGTAAGGGGTGTATTGGAAGAGATGTCCCTGAGAATTTCAGTCTGAAACATACACACACACACACGCACACACACACACTTATGTATATATATATATATGTATATGTGCAAAAGCCTGTGAAATGATTTTCAACTGAAATTATGAGGTTTATAGTAAAAGAATGGAAGGAAAAATGTATTCTGTCACATAGTGTGTGTGTGTGTATGTATATACACACACTCATTCTCTTTGAATAACAATTTTAAGAATAAGCATAGATAATTAGAGTCACAAATTATACATTGTTTAAGTTGATTAATTTCATCTACCTTTCTGAATTCTCTGGGTCTCCTTTCTTAGTAGATAAGAGGGAATGAAAATGTAGTTTTTTGCTATTTATACTGACTAATGCCCTGTAGTAACATTGGAAGTATTTAAAGGAGAACATGAACATAAAAGAGCATATAAAATGGTGAGTGAAACAAGATGAAAAATGAAATATTTACAGATAAATTTCTTATATGTCTTTGAACAGTTCTGTTGGCTCAATTTCAATTCAACCTTTGATTCATGTGGTTACATGTTTTGTATTTGATAGAGGTCAAGTTGGAGCTCATCAGTATAATTGCTTAGCTTATATCATTATTCATTTTCTGCCTTTGAAACTGTTATTTCTTTAGAATTCCCTTATTAAGAGCACAGAAACTACATTTGAAACAGCCAAAGACATGTCCTTGGTTCCTCCACTAAATCTAAATATTTAATCTCCTCATTAAAGAAACAAAATAGCACGCCCCTTATGGCAATAAGAACATAAACTGCTTATTGGGAAGAAAAGATGCCTTCTGCAGTGAGACTTTAAATATAAGATCTGATGTAAATTTGTTCATTTCTACTCCCTCTGACCTAACTGAAGCCTCCTCCCCTTTCATCAAGATAATTTCTTAATCTGTAAATCTGTGTGTTATTTAGTGCCATATTTTCTATTATCGGCATACTTATTTTGCTAAAATATATTCAGTCATATTAAGTTTATTATGTAACTCCAAAGAAAGCCCAGACTCTTGTATGGCATACCAATTTGTACATTCTGTTTTTCTACCCTAGTTTTTCCTCTGTTCCTCCCTTTTTTCTCCCCAGGAACTTCTAGGAACTCTCCAGTCACCACTGCACTACCAAAATGTGTTTGAATTTTCTTCTCAAGCCCCAGCCTAGGCTCATTTTGTTTCTCAATCAGTATCTTCTTTCTTTCCCATGTCTTCATCTTTAAAATGTTCAATTAAAATATGAAAAGCAAAGTAAAAGAAACTTAGCAACAATTGGCCATTTTAAAGCATGATTTCAGGGGCCAAAATGGAGGAGTCTGCAGTTGTATTGATCATGCAGATCATTCCCGCAAGTCTGCCTAATTCTCAGTAGAGTTTTCTATGAGTGAAAAATAAATTTTCAAACTATTCTCTTGTTTTATTTTGTTTTGCTATATGTGGTAAAAAAGTAATTCTAACTAATACCAAAGTGCTGGAAAGTAGTGATAGGTAATCTGAGGGTTTTGTTAGTTGTGACTTTTATTAAAAGTTATTTTAATTTACTCATGAAAGATAAATAAGATTTTTTCTTTTAAACCATGAGAAAAGGCAGGTAGAAAAGGGCCACCATCTCTGATAGTTATTAAGGACATGCACTGAGTTGTCGTGTCTAGCCGCTCCGGGCCAGCGGGGCAGCAAATCCTTGCAGGTTCTTTCCTGAGAGAGGGAGAGAGAGGGCAGGAAGGGGGAGCACAGAGAGTAAGGACACAACACACGGTTTCTGATCAAGCCCCTTTTATTAAGAAAATAATACTTTTATATAGGGTTTGGGGCGGGGAACTGACCCAGGTTGGTTGCCAGGTAACAGAGTCAAATGATTATTAGAGAAAGGGGAAACTGAAACTGAAACTCCAGACACAGCATCAAAGAAGCGCCCAGACTTGCCTCTGCAATGCTGGGGAGGGGAAGCTTAGCGCTGCATAATCCAAAATGCGGTTTGATCTTTTGTTCATTTTGGCTTTTTTCGTCTGGCTCAGTATGACTGTCTCTGAATCCCGGACCAGGAAATGGCACTCTCCTAGCCTCCAGATGTAAATCTTGTTTTTTGGTTGCTCCCTGGAGAGCGATATATCCTTGCCTGAGGCAGCCAAAACTCCGCAGCCCCCAACACTGAGTAAAGATTTTGAAAGATATATAAAGCCCTCCAGAGAGAAAACAAAATAAGTCCTAAAATAAAATAAAATTCAATTACAATTGTCTTTTTCTCCATCACAACAAGGAAATGCTTTAGATAGGGACAAAACAGAAGGAAAATGGCTATTTCCCTGAACATTTCCTTTCTCAGAATTCCCTGGGATCTCTAGTAGATTTTTGAAGAAATAACAAATTCTTAAACTTTTGCCTTTGATTTTAAGTATTTCAGAGATCTTGGGGATTTTAGTGGAAGAACTTTTTTTTAATCTCTTGGGTGCTAATCAGACTATCTTTAGTTTTCTAGCATAAATAAGAGAGGTGAAGAAAACTTACAACTCCTTTTCCAGCAATTAGACCAGGATCCTATGTATAGGAAAAAAAAATTAGCTAAATAAAAATAAACGAAAGTATGTAGGAACAGTAGAGTAGAATTGATGCATTTAGCTGTTCCTTGTGCTGTGTCTCTTGGGAGTGTGAACAAGCTAGATGATAGATGTAGTGTAAATCAGCAGCGTGCCTCAGACATGTTTCAGACTGATGCTTAGGAAGTGGCAGAACTCCGATATGTGAGCTTGCATAGTTTTGGAAAGTAAAAGAAGCTGGATAGTTAGAAATCCCAATAGATCCCAACAGATAGATTAAAAATGTAGATGCGGGGGGCACCTGGGTAGCTCAGTCTGTTGAGCATCCGACTTTTGATTTCAGCTCCAGTCATGATCTCACAGTTTGTGAGTTCCAGCCCCAGGTTGGGCTCTGAGCTCACAGCGCAGAGTCTGCTGGCACTCTCTCTTCCTCTCTGTCTGCCACTGTGTCATGTATGCACATGTTTATTCTCTCTCTCTCTCTCTCTCAAAAAAAAAAAAAATATATATATATAGATTGGCCCCAGATATTAAAAGAGCTTGAATGTCATTTTCAGATATTTAGACAGGCGATGACAGGTCTTCATAGATATAAATGGAAGCTTGGCATAAACACACTTATTCTAAGATTAAAAAAGATAATTAAGAGCTGAAATATAAATACTTGTAGAATTATTTTGTTTAATAATAGCTCTAGCACAGTCATCATCTTTATTTTCTATCATGGTATGGAAAATAGGAAAATGTCACCATCTTCTATTTTAACAGGTGATTTTATAAGAATTTATACAAATTAAGGAAACAGAAATATCAACTACAAAATTATTACTGTGGCAACTGGTGATTATTAGGTTAGATACAACCTAAACCCTTATGTTTAGTTTTGAAGTTATTTTATCAAGGTATAAAACTAATTTCAAAGATCTTTGGAGTCTATGAGACTCCCTTATTCAAATTATACTTTCAGAGGCAATTTTATATTAATGGGGAACATTATGAACATTTATATTCTTTATTGAAGCAAAAAAATTGTTATTTTTCTAAAACTTCCCAATTTCATACTTTATCAAATCAGATTACCTAAAGTAGTTAATAATGCACTGTGATATTGGGGTACCTGGGTGGCTCAGTTGGTTAAGCGTCCAACTTCGGCTCATGTCATGATCTCACAGTTCACGGGTTTGAGCTCCACTTTGGGCTCTGTGCTGACAGGTCACAGAGCCTGGAGCCTGCTTCAGATTTTGTGTCTTCCTCTCTCTCTGCCCCTCCCCGCTCATGATCTGTCTCTCTCTGTATCTCAAAAATAAATAAATGTTAGAAAAAAAAAAAGGAGTTCAATTTTACCAGCAGAAATCGAAAAAGACATACACAGGATTAAATCTAATATTAGTGAAGTAAATATTTATCATTTATTTTTCTCCCCAGAGGAAAATAGGGATTTGTTTAGAAGAGACCACATATAGGGGGGCCATTTATTAATATTGTAGAATTATTTTAAAATATTTTTTATATTTTAACTTAATTCTCATAGCAATTTTATATAACTTTCCACAATAGGAGTAAGGTTTAGTGAAGGAATAGCTAGTCCATGTCTGGAATAGAGATTATGCAAGCTGATCCAGGAACATGTGCCAGAAACCAAGAGTTCACAAATTAAGGAGATCATGTCAAAAATATTAACAACTAGACTGTAAAAACACACATTGTCCAAATTTATGGTAATTTAATCCAAGAAAAGAACAATGACTGTAGTTCATAAAAGCACATTTAATCTACTAAAAGCCAGGAATCTATAATGATACCCTTAAAAGATAAAAAGGCCTTAATGAGAAATGGAATATAGTTTAGTATTCTAAGTCTTGTTACTTATTTATTACTCTTTAAATCTTATTACTTGTATTACTCTTATTATTCTTTAAATCTTATTACTTCTTAAATCTTCTCCACACTTGTTAACCATTTATTATATCATGTAAAATGCAGAAATTAATGTTAAGTAGATAAATTAAATATTTTTTCTCTCAAGGTTAATGTCAATTGACCAGCCCATGTGTTATCATTTAAAGTAAGAAAATCACATACTATATTCAAATCTTAAATACTGTTTAAAATATCTGTTAGTTGGATAACTCCAAGGGTATAAGAAAATTAAAGATTCCATCAAATTTAAGGGGCATATAAAAATGTAAATGATTTTAATGTTTATTTATTTTTGAGGGAGAGAGACAGAGCATGAGTGAGGGACAGGCAGAGAGAGAGAGGAAGACACAGAGTCTGAAGCAGACTCCAGATTCCAAGCTGTCAGCAAAGAGCTTGACGCAGGGCTTGAACTCACGAACCATGAGATCATGACCTGGGCCAAAGTCAGACTCTTAACCACTGCGCCACCTAAGCACCAAAGGGGCATATGAAAATATAAGTGTACAGATAAGATTCTATTTCTCTTTTTTATTAGAAGAAAAATTTCATATTTAAGGATTTTAAATACAAAATCCAATAAAGTTATTGATATTCATGTAGTAGCCAAATTCTTTGTGAACAAATGGTGATAAAATTTAATGCAGAGATACGTTCTGTGAGAAATAGAATATATATTTTTTGGTAAGAGATGATACATATTTGGCATTTTCTATATTTATAATGCATATTTCTACTGAGATTTATCATCTTATAACTCCAATTTAAGTTTTAATGAATATTTCCCTTGCTTTAAATTTATATCTAAATATTTATTAAAATAACTTTGGGGTTATTTTATTATTTAATTTGTTAGATTTATAAAAATTATTTAATATTTGGTATAGTTTTGTGTTTATGTAAGAAATTAAAGTTCATAAAATGACTTTCTAAAAGAAATTTTTTAAGGCATGTAGATTTATAAATAGTGATTTATATGATTAATAATTCACAGACCTTTTAAAACTAGTTGGTAAAATATGCTATAATTATTAATAGGAATTAAGATACATGATAAATGTCAAATCCTAAGAAATACCTGAGTCTCAGCAGTATTGTAGAAATTCCAACCTAGAGTGAAAAGGAATTGCCCTGTGACAGACATTATAGATACATTGTATAGGGAATTTTACAGTCTTGAAATACTTGGAAACATTGAGCAAATGGCTTCAGTGTTTGTGGTATGGTTTGTTGTTGTTGTATTGTTTTGAGAGAGAGAAAACATGGGAGTAGGGAGGGACAGAGGAGAGAGAGAGAATCTTAATCGGTGAAACCCAGATCATGACCTGATTTTTCATGATAGAATTTGTTTTGCTTCATTCTTTGCAAGTACTTCCAGCAATGTTGAGGAAAAAAAGGGTCCTGAATATTTTAATGTTCTAAAATAATTTTGTTAATCACATTAAGGAAAGACTGTCTGTACTGTTATATTCTACATTTTACAACACAAAATAAGATATGTGATAAATATTATGTAGAAGTCAGCCATTGAGTACTAAAATAACTGCATATGGTTTTATGCAAATCTATAGTGGTCCCTCATTTATAAATGTTGAAAAATTTTAAATATTAGTATCTAAGTATATACTCTCCAAGTGTTCTTTAAAAAGTCCTCTACTCTTGGGGTACCTAGGTGGCTTAGTCAGTTTAGCATCTGATTTTGGCTCAGGTCATGATCTCGTGGTCCTTGGGTTCAAACCCTGTTTTGAACTCTGTGCTGACAACTCAGAACCTGGAGCCTGCTTCAGATTCTCTGTCCCCTGCTCTCTGCTTCTCCCCTACTCCTGCTCTCTTTCTTTCTCTGTGTCTCTATCTCTCTCAAAAAAAATTTAAAAATTAAAAAACATTCTTCTCTTTAGACATGAAATATTAATATCTGTAGTGGTTTTATAAATTAAGGAACTCCTCAGAATAGGAGCAAAATTTATTTTCCTATCTGGATCCCAATATTGGTGTATAAATTCAAGGCCATTTACATTAAGTAAAGTGAAGAGTAATACTGTGGGCAAATTTTATTTGATTTGGTCAAATTATACAGGGACTCTTTATAACTTAAAATAATATAGCTATTAGAATTTGAAGGGGAAGAAAGAAAGCTGTATCTTGATAACTATTTTTCAGAAAATAGATGTACTATAGTTATACCAAATAGCTTGTCTTATCATCCAAAGAAGCCAAATTATGTTTAATTATTAATTGAAGAAACTCCATTCCCTCAAATTAAACATTATGATGACAAGACCTGTTAAAAAGATTGGGTTCAAAATTGAGACAACATTGAATTTGCATTCAACAGGAAGAGATTCCTATAGAATATGACTGTTAAGTCTCAAAATGAGAAGTATATGGTTTGTTTACAACTTTTTACAAATGCAGTATACCAAAGGAGGACACACACTGGGCAAAGTATTTGCAAATCACTTTTCTGATAAAGGAGTAGAAACTAGAATATATAAAGAGCTTTTATAACTCAATAATAAACAGTCTAATAAAAAAGCAACAGACTTAAACAAAGATAGTTGGATAGCAAATTTGTATATGAAAAGACATGTTTATATAACATAATTATTATATAACATTCATAACATCATATAACATATAACATCATTATTAAGAAAATGCTAATTAAATCCACAATAAAACACCACTATACATAAGCTGGATGTTCGTAATTATAAGTTTGACCACACAGTGTTGGAAAGGATGTGGGACAACAGGAGTTCTCTATACTGTTAACTGGAATGCACAATTCTATAACCATTTTGGAAAGCAGATTGGCAATTCTTAAGAATTTAAACATACACCTGCCATATGACTTAGCCATTTCTCTCCTAGGTATGTATTTAGGATTTATACACAAGTGTTCACAAATATTGTACAAAAATATTTGTAATAGTCTCAAACTGAGATTATTCAAATATCTGTCATCAGGTAAATGAATAGTGGTATATCTATACAACTGAAAAATGAAATATTGATATATGCGAGACAATGATCTCAAAATAATTATTCTAACTGATAAAAGCCAGATAAAAAGTGTATTTACTGTGAGATTCTATTTATATAAAGTTCTGGAAAATGCAAACCAATCTATAAATAATAGTGGCAGTAAGCTAAACAGTGATTTTTCTGAGGACACAAGGGGAAGGAATTGTAGAGGAGAAGGAATGAGGCTGGATGGATTCCCATGGGGCACAGGAAGTTTTGGGGAATGTGGAAATGCTGTTTCACTTGAAACTGGCAATAGTACATGTCAAAACTCATCAAAATGTACACACGAAAATATGTGCATTTTATTATATGCCAATTGTATGTAACATATACTAAAAAATAAGAGTGTAAAATCTCTCAGCTTTTAAATATTTGAAAATGTCTTTATTTCATCAATATTTTTGATGACTATCTCTCAGAATAGTATATTCTGAGTTATCTTCTGGCATTCATTATTTGTAAAAAGAATGAAGCCCATTTTTGTTTTCCTGTCTGTATAATTTGTCATTTTTATTCTTCTCTCTCAGCTTTACTATTTTTTTATCTTTATTTTTGCTTGTTATATATTTGACTTTGACATGCCTGAGAGAGAGAGAGACAGAGAGACAGAGAGAGAGAGAGAGAGACACAGAGTGCACAGGTTTATCTTCCTGGCGTTGCTGCACTTCTTGGATCTGTACATTTTTCACTGAATGTGAGTAGTTTTCACTTGTCATCTCTTTAAAAAAATGTATAGTGCTCCTTTCTCTCTCTTCTCTCCTTTTGAGACTTTTCTTAAGGTAGTTTATATCATCTTAAGTAACAGAAGGCCTACCCCACCCCATTTTTCTCTCTGTTCTTCAGATTGATAATTTTTATTTACCTATCTTCAAATTTACTGGCTTCCCCCCTCCCCACTAGAGTTTACCTTGCTGTTAAGGACATAGAATGAATGTTTAAAATTTGTATGCTATAGTTTTCAATTCTGGAGTTTAAATTTGTGTTGTTATTATTGTTGCTGCTGCTGCTGTGATAGTATCTATATGTATCCTAAGAATTTTATCTTTAATATTTTATATCTTATTTAATTCCTTGACCATGTTTCTAACATGTTTCTAATAACTATTATAAAAACCTTATATAGTGATTTCAGCATTTTGGTTATTTTGTCATCTTTTATTTTCTTGATTTTAGGCTGTATTTTCTAATCTTTTCTCATAGTTTATGTCTTTTCATTTTCTGCTAGACATTTTAGATGATATTGTGTCAAGTTGTATGGAGTGTGGATGACACTTTTATCCCTTCAATGCTGTTGATTTTTGTTGTAATGTAAAAGAAAGCCATACTATCAATGTAACCCAAAATCTTAACAAAAAATACATTTATACTTTTAATAACAGTTCCATAATCATGAAGAGATTTTAAGATACTAACATTAAACTATATCTGCAATGATTTATTTATCATAGGACTGAAAGTATAGGAATTAAATTAGATTTTAGAAACCTACTAGAAATCAATGGAACCAGAAAGTATATTGAACAATAATACAACGTATCTCATGTAATTTTCAGAACAGAAAATCCTTTAAGCCTAAGTTAACACTATAAAAAGACAGCCTCATAATGTATGTTAAGTGATAGTTTCTAAGGAGATAATTTTATAAGTCCTAAACTTATAAGATGAGTAATTTTAATCAATTATTTAAATAGTTTATTGACAAAGATTGAATGTTAATGGAGTTAATTGGATGTAAGAGTGTTCTTATTTATTTGTTCCAAGTAGAAATTAAGATATATTTTTAAATGGATAAATAATCTTATGATTTCACATTTTATTTTTGCTACTAAATCTGAAACAGGCAATTAAAATGGTTTAAGTATGAAGATTTGGATATTAAGAATGCATTTAAGGAGTGCCTGGGTGGGTCAGTCAGTTAAGCGTCTGACTTTGGCTCAGTTCATGATCTCAAAGGTTTATGGGTTTGAGCCCCACGTCGGGCTCTGTGCTGACAGCCCAGAACCTGGAGCCTGCTTTGGATTTTGTGACTCCCTCTCTCTTTCTGCCCATCCCCCGCTTGTTCTCTGTCACTTTGTTTCTCAAAACTAAATAAATGCTAAAAAAAAAAAAAAAAGGAAAGGAAAGAAAGAAAGAAAGAAAGAAGGAAAGAAAGAGTGCATCCAAATATGCAGACTAATTTTATTCCTTGTCTAGCCCAGAATGCGGTATCTGACACTATTTGACATAAAGTGATTAAAACTTTAAGTTCTTCATGAAATAGCTTCTTCACCCGGTAAAATGGTTATGCATTTTAACAGAGCTTTGCTTTATGATCGTACTTCATTCTGTGGATAGTCTATTTAGTTTTATTTATAAAATGAAAGATTGGTCTTTTGTTATCAGAAAACTTCAATGGATATAGAAGAAAACCTTAATTAACATTGCTAATTTTTACCAAAAGGTAATCTGTTGTTCTGGAGGTTATCATAATGGAAAGGACCTTTGCAATATAGAAAATTCTCTGAAATATTTTGTTGTGAAAACCTGTTTTTAGAAGCAGTGAATGTAGAGGCATTTTATTTCCAGATCCACAAAGTCTAGAATTCTATTTAATGAGTCTGCCTATTGGGCACCTGGGTGGCTCAGTCGGTTAAGTGGCTGACTTTGGCTCAGGTCATGATCTTGAGGGTCGTGAGTTCGAGCCCTGCATCAGGCTCTGTGCTGACAGCTTGGAGCCTGGAGCCTGCTTTGGATTCTGTGTCTCCTTCTCTCTCTGCCCTCCTTGTTCAAGCTCTGTCTCTCTGTCTCTCAAAAATAAATAAAAGTTAAAAAGAAATTTAAATGTGTCTACCTAGACCTATGAGTTGTTAACATGGAAATCATAGATTACATATAATTTAATAATGTTCACATATGCATTATAAATAACTTAATTCTTTTAGCTATTACCTTTTTATTTTTATTGAGTATATATTGTCCACTCAATTCTGGAAAAAGCACGAAATACTCATTCTAGTATGGAAACTCTCAGTCCCATTTTGTGTTTCAACAGCCTCTATTTAGTTGTTTTCACGCATCTATGATATGACAAACCCAAGTTTTGCCAAGAAGTACATTCATTCAGACACAGAAAAGGATGAGTATGGTAACATGGGATCACAAATCACATTATTCTTTCTATGCTTTCAAGTTTTCACTTCAACATTTCTTCAGACAGTCTAGGCAGAAAGACTATGGACAAAAGGGTCTGATTAATAGCAAGTCAGCTTAAATGATATGTTTTTATAGCACTGTTTTTTTCAAATCCATAAATAACAGAGATATTTTCTCCTGGTGATTGTGTTCCTGTGAGACATGCATTCTGTGTCTGATTTTCCAACTTCAGCCACTTGCACAGAGAAAGTAATTTTAGGTATCACCATTTACCAATAGTGCTAGAGTAACATATACTAAATTTTGCTCTAAGGACTTTTATAGTTAAATATGAATGTTGGTACAACCCCATGTTGCTTAGTTTATTTAATGTACATAACCTATTCTACTACATCTGGGCAGCAAGTTACTGCATAACTAAGCAGTTTAGCACTCACAAGAAAGATTTTTAGATTCTTCAGTAGTAGATGCCATAACAAAGTCTGAGGAGTAATATGTTTAATTAGGGATCAACACCGTGAAAAGAAGGGGAAGGAAAGAGGATTGCTCAAAGAGAGAATGTGAACTGCCGTCCAGGCCCTGCGAAGCCTCAGCCAACCTGGTGGCGAGCTCTGGAACAGATGTTGGTCCATCACTGTCCCACATTGGGTGAAATGTACAGGCTTTGACATACCTTTCTTGTTCAGTCACCATATTCAGGCTGCCCTGGCCAGCGTGTGAACTCAGAGGAGAGAGAATGTGCCACTGAGGGAGACCATAAAGGAAATAATAGCTGGAAGCTGCCTGTTAACACCCCTGCTCTTGGCGGGGGGCTGAGCAGGACCTCTTTCCTTGATGCAGAGTCTGGGTGGCTCCTGTCTATGTTAAACACAGTCACTTTAGGAAGGAAGCCACTGTTGCCTGACTAGTTAGTGAGGGGACAGCTCTGATAAGATCCAGGACTTGCCAACGGGGGATAAACCTCCAATAGATAGGAACCTGTTTTGTCAGTTTCATATATTTGGCATTATGCAGCCTTCTTTGTGTATGTGCAATTATTCACTTGCCACAATAGTTTTCATGTTAAAAATATTTCATTTTTTTGCATGTATCAGACGTTCTTTCTTTCCCTTACTTTATAGTAGTCCATTTTGTAAATATTTATTTTTCTAGGATAAGAATCTGAGTTATTTTCAGTTTTTCATTATTATGAAGATTTTTTTGCAATACTGTCTGTGGATGTAAGTTTTATTTTTTATTTTTTTGGATAAATGCTTAGGATTGGAATTGCTAGGATCTGGAGTAAATGTTTAACTTTCTAATAGACTGCCAAATGGTTTTCTGAAGGGGCGGTAATTCGACTTCCCTATAATTGGAAATTAATCTTCAAAATTTGGTGTTTTCAGTCTTTTCCATTTAGCCATTTTAGTAGATGTGTGGTATTATTTTATGGTGCTTTTAATTTGCATCTCCTCTATAATTTAGGATAAGTATTTGTTCGTGTGCTATTGGTCATTTGCACATCGTTTGGGAAGTGTCTGATTAAAAGTCTTCTATTCATTTTTTATTTCGTTATTTAATGTTTTATTCTTCAACACAAGTATTTTTTTATATTCTAAATACAGATCCCTCTTCAAGTATATGTCTTATAAGTGTTCTTAAAGACCATTTTTTTCCAATCTTCTCTGTTATATATTATGCAATCTGCATTTGCATTTTCCTCTAAGAAATCTTCACCTATTCCAGGTTCTTAAAGACATTCCTCTGTGTTTTCCTCTAGTAGTTTTATTGTTTTACTCTTTACATTTAGGATGATGATTATTTTTAGTTTTTGTAAGTCTTTACTTTTATTACTTATTTTGAGAGAGAAAGAGCAAGTAGGAGAGGGACAGAAAAAAAGGGAGAAAGAGAATCTCAAGCACGTTCAACACTGTCAGCACAGAGCCCAACATGGGCTTGAAGTAAAAAACTGTGAGATCTTGACCTGAGCCAAAATTAAGATTTGGGTGCTTAACAAACTGAGCCACCTAGGCGCCTGTGGATTATGATTTAGTACAATAAATCTTTGTGTTTGGTGTGAGGTAGGGACTGGGATTGTTTCTCTTTCTCATGGATATCCATCTTTTGTTGGAAATATTTTACCATACTTAATTGTACCTTATTGTTGAAAATCATTTCATCATATTGAAAGACTGGATTCTTTATTTTGTTTAATTGCTTTATATGTGTATATTTTTACTAATATCACACTATCTTGATTTGCATACATCTTAGTAAGACTTGAAGTCAAGTAGGGCAAATCCTTTAAATGAGGTTTGTTTTTTTTTTTTTAGCTTTTTAGCTTTTTATTTTGGCTATTCTATTCCTTTGGCTTTTCAAAAATTTTTTTATTTATCCTATCAATTTCAAGGGGGAAACTTTTATTGATATTTTGGCTGAGATTGTAATACATCTCTAGATAAATTTGAAGAAAAATGAGATCTCAAAAATATTGAACATGGTTTGTCTCTCCATTTATTTGTGTATTCTTTTATATTCCTTGGAAATCTGTTGTAGTGTTTTTTGTTGTTGTTGTTTTTATATACTATTTCTTTTGACTACAAACGACATTTTAAAAAACAACTTAAGCAACAGTTCTATTTATATTTAATTTTTTATTTTTTAATTTAAAAAATTTTTATTTTAATCCCAGTTAGATAATGTATACTGCAGTATTAATTTCAGGTGTACACTATAGGTATTCAACAATTCCATACATCACTCAGTACTCGGTACTCATCATGACAAGTGTACTCCTTTATCCTCGTCACCCACCCCTGGCCCACCTCCCCTCTGGTAACCATCAGTTTTTTCCTCTGTCAGTAAAAGTCTGTTTCTTGATTTATCTCTCTGTTTTTCTGTAATAGTGCCTAACAAAAGAGCTTTGACATACTTTTGTGACACTTATGGATAAGTTTCATAATTTTTTATGGCATTACAGATAATATTTTGCTTCATTTCCTAATTTCTAATTACTAGTATATAGAAATAAAATTTACTTCTGTATATTGATTATATATTGCTAAGTTTCACTTCTCAGTTCTAGGAGGTTTTAGGATTTAGCTGAAAATCAACACTTTTACTTATTTCTTTTTAATCTGCTTGCTTGCTTGCTTGCTTGCTTTCTTTTTCTTTCTTGTTGTTCTAACTAGCGTTTACATGATAATACTGAGTAGAAATGGTGAGATTATACATTTTTATATTGGTCTCTGTCTTACAGTCAAAGCATGTAGGATTTCACCAGTATGTATAGTGTAGGTTTTCCATATATGTCCTTTATCCGATTGAGAAATTTCCTTCTATTTCTAGTCTGTTGAACATTAAAATAAATGAGTATTGCATTTTCCCAAATGCTTTTTATACATCTATCAAAATGCTACCTAATATCCGTAACTTAATGTAGTGAATTACATTGATTTTTGCATGTTAAAATACTTTTCATTTCAACTTAATCATGCTATATCATTCTTTTATGTATTGCTGGATTTAACTGCTAATTTTTGTTTAGAATTTTTATATCTATGTCTATGAATGATAATGGTTTGTACTTCCATTGTCTTGTGTTATTCTTTTCTGGTTTTGACATAAGGATTATAGTGGTACAATAACATTTTTGTATCTTATTTCTAATATATCTTCTTCCCCTAAGGTGGGTGAGGTTTTGTTTGGAAGACTTATGGTACCAGCAGCTTGTCTGAACTTATCCCCTCTTTCCTTTCAACTCCAAGGCTGTTATTAATACAGAAGCCAGTTGTTGTTATTATTTTTCAGTAATCGCATTAATGTATCTGTGTGTGATTTTTGTGGAGAACTGTTTAATCTTTCTACTCCAGTGTACTATCATGGGTAAAATGCAGAAAACTTGTTATGTTTACTTATGTCCTCCAAATCTCCCTCAAATTTTACAATGTGCAACATTGACAGAACTATGGTGGAAAAAAAAAAGCAGTTTCCTATATCTGGCATGACTTTTCCTTTGACATTTGGCAACCTTCTGAGGCATATTTGACTGTTATGACTAGGGGAGAAGTGGTTTTACTGGTCTCTAGAGGGTTGATGCCAGTGCGGCTGCTAATACATTCTGCAGGGCACAGAAGAACTCCCTATAACAAAAACTATCTAGTTAAACATCAATAGTGTGAAGGTTAAGAAACCTTGGTATAGAGGTTCAAGAGCTCAATAAAATTCTAATGGTGGAGGGAGGTTCTGTTCTCTATGTCCACAAACTATATAGATCTTTACATGTGACGTTTAGAATGCTCAGTTTTTCAAGGGACAACTTTCACTTCTTCCCACATGACAGAGAGAGAAAAAAGCTCTTTTCTTAATACCACATTTTTCACGAACCTCCCAGCCCCATTGAGTCCTACTTTTTAAATTTCATCTAAGCCTGAGCTTACTTTGGTGAATGGTAAAACGGCACTGTGAAAATGTTTTTGTATTATTTTCTGTCTTTTGTTGAAATCTATTTTGTTGAATCTATTTTTGTTGACATCTATTCAGTGTGCTCTGTCTTTGGCTGAGTTGAGGAGACTCCAAAGTGTATTTTCTTTCCTCTTCTCAGCTGTAGGTCCTAGCAACAAATTATGGGAGAGAGCAAAAGTCCTACTTAGTATCTGTTACAATAGTATGCCATAGTTTACTAAATATTTTCATGTATATTTTTCATGAAATCTTTACAGTGGTATTGCAAATTATGTACTGTGGCTTAAATTAGGAAAATCAGTATGTAATTGTTATCAATGACATTTTCTTCTAACTCTAAAGGTGTGTTTTTTTTAAATTCTCTATAAGAGGACATTTGTAATTTATTTAGAAAATTTAAGCTCCTATGAATTTTGCTGTAAAGCACTAGTATACTTTTATATTTCAGTTACTTCCCCAAGAGTCTTATAAATTCCATTCTCTGCTCATTCAGCCACATGATCAAAATCACTTTCCTCCCAGAGACATGGAATTCGAGTGAAAAATAAAATGAGAACAAATATGCCCTCCTCATGCAGTGATCACCTTGAAAGTGGGTGGGAAGAATGCCTGACATTCATTTCAGAGCAGCTGCAATGGATGGTGGAATCCTTTCTTTTGTGAATCATTGACACAAAATAGTAATTGAAAAGCTTCATTTCAAAGTGTTGTCAGAACCTAGGATAAGAATAGAGAGAACTAATGCTACATATTAATAATGCAATAAGAATGGGAAATATGTAAGTAATTCTAGTCAGGTTAATTTTTATGCTCATTTTATACGCATAACCTAATAATGAAGAAAGAAGTTCAGATATTTAAAGTATGATATCATGGTTTTTCATATTGGCAGAATAGAATCTATGTGAAGAACCAGAAAACTATTTCTTTTTTTTTAAGTGCTATCCAGTATAAGACTATTATGAACTGTGATTTCATTATTATTTTATTTTTAGGTAGGTCTTGTTTTTGGAGGAGTTTTAGGTTTCATAAAAATCATGAAGATAGCCCAAAGACACCTAATTTCCACTATTATTAATTTCTTACTTTAGTATGGTACATTTATAACAACTAATGAGCCAATCTTGATACATTATTATTATCTAAAGTTCAAACTTTACTCGGATTTCCTACTTTTATGATGATGTCAGTTTTCTGATCCAGAATACAGTCCAGAAACAATATTATATTTATGTTTCTGTCTCCCTAGCCTTCTCTTGGCTATGAAATTTATAAGAGTTCCAGTTTGAATTGGAATATCTACATAGATTCTTCGGCATATTTCTGCATGGGTGATTGTCTATCTTTCCCACTTATTTATTTATTTAATTATCTTTTTACATCAATATAGACTTATGTCTGTCTCATATTAGGTTATAGTAAATTGCTGTTTATCTGTCAGTTAGCTCCTGTGTCACTATGATGTATCCCCATCAGAGTGTGTGTGTGTGTGTGTGTGTGTGAGTACTCTTTTACTTTCAAGAACTATAAAATGTTCCAGGCTCTTCTTACATATGCCCTTGCTCTAGAATACCCCCTATATTCAAGAAGTTTTGGATCCTTTTATTGAAGAATGGCACTAGAAACCAAGATCTGTGTCCTAGAAGTGTCTTGCTGCTTGAATGTATTTCTTCTAGGCTTTTGTAAATGACAGAACAAGAAATGTGTGTGTGTTTGTTATCACCTGTACATACAGATATTCATAAATATAAAATCATGTTAGATGATTGAGGAAAAAATTATAGTAACATCTGATAAGATGTTCAATATATTTGGAGGGAATTCCTAAACATTTAGAAATGATAGTTGGGAATGATAAAGGGATGTCATGGACATGTGATTTCCACACTTCATTTGAAATAGTGAAATGCTAATGCCATGTACTGTGATAAATTACCTATATGTATATAGTAATACTTATAATGAAAACTAAAAAAAACTTTACAAACCTTTAAACTTTAGAATAACATTTTGTTATTCTAAAAATGTCCAAGTATTCACAGGAATACAGGTAAAGAGAAAGGAATGAGAAAAAGAGGGTACAAACAGAAGGGCAATGGCAAAAATAAGTTCTAAACTCTCAATAATTACTCTAATGTAAATGACTTAAATATAACATTGGTAGAATGGGTATAAAACATGAGACAACTATATGTTTTTAACAAGCTCAATTCAGAATGGCACATAAACAAGTTTAAAAGTGAAATGACAGAAAAGATATACCAAATTCTAATTAAGAAAAACAAAGCATGGGTGTCTGGGTGGCTCAGTTGGTTAAGCTTCCAACTTTGGCTCAGGTCATGATCTCATGGTTCCCGAGTTTGAATCCTGCTTTTGGTGAGTATCCACTTCAAGTGAGTTCGAACCCTGCTTTGGGCTCCACACTCTCTTCCTCTGTCCTTCTCTCTCTTGCCCCTTGTGTGATTCACTCTCTCTCCCTCTCTGCCCCTTGCGTACTCGTGCTCTCTCTCTCAGAAATTAAAAAAAAAAGTGAGAGAGGAAGAAAGAAAGAAAAAGAAAGAAAAGGAGAAATGGTGATATACTTTATAGAGTAGATTTTAGGGAGAATGAAAAACAAAACGACCAAAGACAATGAGGAACATTATATACTGATAAAAGTATCCCATCAGAAGTCATACAGTTATGAATGTGTATGCACCAAAAATCAGAGCCTTAAAATACACAAAGCAAAATTTGAGAGAGCTGAAAGGATAAATGGATGAACCCACAGTTAGAGTTGAGACCTTTAATACCCCACTGAGGAACTAATATAACTGCTTAGAAAGAAAATCAACATGAACATAGAATCTGACAAGCACAGTCAACTACCAGGTTGACATATATAGAACACCTCCCATTGTTTATCAAGTGCCCAAGGAACAGTCACTAAGAGAGTCAATATCCTGGACCATAAAACATACCTTAGCAAATTTAAAAGAACTGAAATTATACAGTATGTGTTCTCTGTTTGTACTAGAATCAAACCAGAAAGAAATAACAGAAAGACAATGGGAGAAACTTCTAAATACATGGAAATTAACATAGTTTTAGATATTTTAAGGGTTAAAGAGGAGGTCTCACAGAAAACAAAATAATAATATAGAAATAAATAAAAAAATACATACAAAATCATTTGGGATGAAGTGAAAGCAGTACCAAAAGGGAAATGTATACCACTAAAAGCTTACATTAGAACTGAGAAGTTTCAATTCAGTAACCTAAGTTCCACACCCCACCCCAGGAAACAGAAAAGTTTAAGCTAAAGAAACCACAACAAACAGAAGAATGGAAATAGTAAATGTAAGAGCAGAAATCAAGAAATTAAAAAGATACATAAAATCAACAAAATAAAATATGGTTCTTCAAAAAAAATCAATATGATTGACAAAACTCTAGTAGTATAGATAAAAATGTAGGAGAAAAAACAAATCAGGAATAACATCACTGAAATAAAAGCATTAGTACATATCCTACAAAAATAATAAGGAAATACTATGAACGAGTTGATATTTATAAATTTGACAAGTTGGAAGAAGATAATTATAAATTAAAACTACAAACTATCAAAAATTAACTGTATTGAAATAGATATTATGAATATCCTTACAACAATTAAATAAATCTAATTTATATTTAATCTCCCCCAAAGAACTCACCATGTCTAGAGATTTCACTAGAGAATTATACCAACCACTTAGAATGAACAATAATTTTATACAATCTCTTCAGAAAATAAAAGAGAAGATAAACTTCTGAGTCCATTTTATGAGACAACTTATTTTTTTTTAATTTCTTTAAAATGTTTTATTTATTTTTGATACAGAGAGAGACAGAGCATGAGAGGGGGAGGGGCAGAGAGAGAAGGAGACACAGAACTGGAAGTAGGCTCCAGGCTCTGAGCTAGCTGTCAGCACAGAGCCTGACGCGGGGCTTGAACCCACAACGTGAGATCTGACCTGAGCCGAAGTCGGAGGCTTAACCGACTGAGCCACCCAGGCGCCCCTGAGACAACTTATTTATCAGACAAATAAGAAAAAAAAATAATAAACTACAGTGCAATTTCTCACCAATGTATAAAAATCAGTGTACACCACAAACCAAATGGGATTTTTCAGATATGCAAGAGGTGCTCATCATGTTTAAACCAGTGTGGGGATTCATGGGTGGCTCAGTCAGTTGGGCATCTGACTTGGTTCAGGTCAGATCTCAGGATTTTTAGGTGTATTTTTATGGTTTTTTATTTTTTATTTTTAAAAGACAGAGATAGACAGTGTGAGCAGGAGAGGTTCAGAGAGAGAGGGAGACACAGAATCCAAAGCAAGCTCCAGGCTCTGAGCTAGCTGTCAGGACAGAGCCCGACATGGGGCTTGAACCCACAAACCTTGAGATCATGGCCTGAGCCGAAGCTGGATGCTTAACCAACTGAGCCACCCAGGCACCCCAGGGTTCATAGGTTTGAAACCCCTGTTAGGCTTTGTGCTAACAGCTCAAGGCCTGGAGACTTCTTCCAATTCTGTGTCTCCCTCTGTCTCGGCCCCTACCTTGCTTGCAATCTGTCTCTCTGTCTCTCAAAACTGAATAAACATTAAAAATAAAACACTTGTGGGGATAAGCACTAGATGTTATATGGAAACCAATTTTACAATAAACTATTATAAATTAAAAAAAAATTAAAAAATAAAACAAAACAAACAAACAAAAAAACCAGTGCCATCTACCATTATCAATTAGCTAACAACAAAAACAATGATGTGATTTTTTTTTACATCATAGAAATAGATATTTGACTAAATCCAGCATTCATTTGTAAGAAATATCTCAGTAAATTATGGACAGAATAGAATCAGTTCAACTTGATAAGAAACATTTATAAAAACTCTCCTGCTAATATTACATATAAAAGTAAAATACTGAATGTTTCCCCCCTAATACCAAGAACAAGACAAGGATAGTCAGTCTCACCACCCTTGTTCAATATTGTACAAGGACTTTTAGACACAGCAGTAAGTAAAGTAAAATAAATAAAAGGCATACAGATCAAAAAGGAAGAAACAAAGCTGTCCCTATATGTAGATGATATGATGTTGACTTAGAAAATATCTAAGAATTAAAAACAAAGAAACAAAAAAGCATTTGAACTAGTAAGTCCAGCAAATTCAAAGGTTTGATATGAAAACATGAGATCAATCACATTTTATCTATTAATAACTTATGAAAATAAATACAATTTATATTCACTCCTAATAAAATGAAATATATAGGTATACACTTAAAACACGTATAGATCTATATGCTAAAAATTACAAACTGATGAAAGAAATAAAGAAAACCTAAGTAAAAGGATAAACTACAGTGTTCATTGGAAGATTCAGCATAATAAAGATGCCAACTGTCTTTAAATTTATTTGTCATTACTATAATTTCTATCAACTGCATAGAATTACACACATGCAAAACATTTAAAAATTAGTTTTGAATTAGTCTATTGATTACAATGCCTTGAACATGGCAACTTGGTTACATGTAGTATAGTATATATATATGTATTATTTATTTTTTAATTTTTTAAATGTTTATATATGATTAAGACAGAAAGAAACAGCGTGAGTAGGAGAAGGGCAGAGAGAGAGGGAGACACAGAATCTGAAACAGGTTCCAGGCTCTGAGCTGTCAGCACAGAGCCCAATGCAAGACTCAATCCCATGAACCGTGAGATGGTACCTGAACCGAAGTTGGACGTTTATTTATTTTTATTTATTTTTATTTTTTTAATGTTTATTTTTTATAGAGAGAGCATGAATGGAGGTTAGGAGAGAGAGAGAGAGACAGAGAATCCCAAGCAGGCTCTGTGCTCTCAGTGCAGAGGCTGATGTGGGGCTTGAACTCATGAACCATGAGATCATGACCTGAACCAAAATCAAGAGTCAGACATTCAACTGACTGAACCACCCAGACTCCCCAGGATATATATTTATTTAAAAATATAGTTGAATAATATGATGTGGCAGATGATACTTGGTAATTGTAATCAACTCTGAATGGAAATAGCCTTTTTTAAATCCACACACATAAACTAATATCTGAATAAGGTCAATGGATGTCTTTCCTGTCTTTGATATTGTACTACAGTCATGTAGGTTGTTCCTATTTTGGTATACTGAGTGAAGAGTAGCATGAGACCAGAATTTTTTGAAACTGCCTTTGAATTTGTAATAATTCAAAATAAAAGTCAGTAACAACAATGGAATGTTCCAGAGATTCTTCCTTGGGCAGTATTCTTTGAAGACTCCTAAAGTGATTAGAAACTTCAAATTATAGAAGAATCAAGAATATGATCCTTATTAAATAACTCAAGAATAGTACATTGCCATTCAACTAAAACTATTCTGAATGTGGCATCTATTTATAAAAATTTATCTGTAAAGCTTTGTTGTTTTGTCTGATCAATTTTTCTATATGATTTCCTGCAATAAAGAATTCATTATGTTGAGACAATTCTCCATTTATCAGTATTTATTTTATCTGATTCCTTTTCCGACATATCTACCAAAGACAAAATCAACCTCTCAGGCCAACAGACCACTGAAATACCTAATAAACATAAGCCAGGAAATGTACTATTGTAGTTAAATTGACCATTTTCTATAAGACAGTTTAAACTACATGTTTTAACAAGTGTTCTGCCAAAGGCACTATCACATACATATGATAATCTATATTTGCTTGTGTTTAAACTTGATTTTGTATATTTTAAAATGTTTAAAAGCTATTTTTTAAGTCATTTTTGTGATATCTTGAACATGACAACTTGGTTATATATAGAAGAGTAGGATATTTTTAAAAGCTATATTATATGATGTGGAGATGATTGGGTAATTATAATTGTCTCTGAGTTGAAAATTAGCATTCTTAAAGGCAAAAAATAATAGATGTTATTTTACATCTGAATCTACTATATTCAAATTTTTTCTAAGAGAAAAAAGATGAATCACATAGACGTATTTAAATTGCAAAGTATCAAAACATTTATAAATATATGTTTCAGTCCCTCAGTATTCAAATGATATTTGGAATCATGTAAACCAGTTTAAGAATTAGCCAATTCCTCATGAAAATAAAATGTATCATTTCTATTCAGGAAAAATCACATAGACTTTTATGATTATGAAAAAATGACATTATTTTCATTGCTTTTCTTTTTAAAAATTGTATGTCTCTTTTCTGGTATTTCTATATTGTGTGTGTGTGTGTGTGTGTGTGTGTGTGTGTGTGTGTGTGTGTTTGTCTTAATAAACAGAGTGGTCAAAGCTAATGATGAAGATTCTTTTATCAGCCAGGACTTGTTTTGTTTAAAATGAGTCCCTGAAGAGATTAGGAAAAAGAAATTTGCACACAATAAGTCTGGACATTTTCTTCTCTGTATTTTTCAAGATGTTTACAGCAAATGAGATGTAATCTTCTGTGTTTATAGACAAATATAAAATTTATTCCTATGTCTTCCATATGTGTCTTATTGTTTTAAATTCAATACTAATGGTTAAAAACATAGCTGAGACCCCTTTTAAAAATACAAATCACAACCTTTATTGAAACCACACCTGATGAATGGATCAAGAAGATGTGTTATATATATATATATACAATGGAGGATTACATGGCAATGAGAAAGAATGAAATCTGGCCATTTGTAGCAAAGTGGATGGATCTCAAGGGTGTCATGCTAAGCGAAATAAGTCAGGCAGGGAAGGACAGTTACCATATGTTTGCACTCATAGGTCTAACAGGAGAACAGGAGAAACCTAATGGAGGACCAGGGGGAGGGGAAGAAGGAAAGAGAGTTGGGGAGAGAGAGGGACGCAAAACCTGAGAGACTATTGAATACTGAAAATGAACTGAGGGTTGAAGGGGGAGGAGGAGGGGGGAAAAGAGGTGGTGGTGATGGAGGAGGGCACTTGTGGGGAAGAGCACTGGGTGTTGTATGGAAACCAATTTGACAATAAACTATTAAAAAAACAAAAAACAAAACAAAAAAAAAGAAATCACACTATCACTAGTTGTATGATCAAATTGGGATTTTAACTATTATTTTCTTTACCCTGGGAAAAATAGGAGAGTCACTATTCCATATCATTTACAATAAAATAATATAATTATCTTTTAAATTCAGAGTACCTTCTAGATAGGCTGTTGGTTTGTAATGATATATAGAGTATTTCCATCTAAATTCATACGTAGTGTGAGTATAGTATAAATGTATTCTGAGTACACATAGTGTAATGCACATAATTTATAATTAATAAGAAATTGTATTTGTATGAATGGGAAGCAAAGAATTTGAATATGAAAGTGACATATGGCACTATTTAAATAGGTCTTGGATTCTGACAATCTGTGAATATGCCATGGTTCCTGAATATATTATTCAACTTTTTTTTAAACAAATATCTAAGAAATAGTCTGTATTTAATATCTATTGTGCTATTTGCTTTTCTCAGTTCTCCATTTACTGGATATTTTTATTGCTGAGTATGGTACGTCCCCTCCAAGGTGGTCCCAATAATCACCATCTCCTGGTATTCATGCCCTTGTGTACTACTCTCCTCCACTATATAGGGTTTGGTTTTTGTGACCGATGGAATTAGCAGATGTGATGGTAATCGATTTCTGAGGCTAGGTCATTAAATTCATTATCTCTTATATGTTGCTCCTTCCTCTTTGAACCTAGCTTTGTAGAAAGCCAGTTGTCAGAATGTGAGGACATGCCAGCGACCCTTATAAAGAGATCCACATGGTGAAGAATGGAGGAGGTCTTCTGCCAACTTTCAAGTTGGGGTTGGATCCTCCAGTTTCTGTCAAGCCTTCCGATGACTACAGCCTTAGCTGACCAATGAATTGGAATCTTAGGGAGAGTCTAAGGTATAATTACTTAGCTATGCCCAACCATAATGATTCCTGAAATACAAAAATCGTGAGATCATAAATATAACTGTTAATTTAAGGCACTAAGTTTTAGGTTAATATATTAGTAGCAATAGATAACTAATACTGATTTTGGTATTATAAGTATTACCTTAGAGAGAGGAACCAAATTTGAGTGTCCTTGGAACTAGATACTGGGAATAGTCTGGCAGAATGTTGAAGAAGCTTGAAGGTTGTTGAGGTAAATGTTTGTAAAGGCATGATGGCTGTTGGAGAGGCTATGCTTGAGGGCTTAAGGAGAAGTGAGAAACACCCTCCTGGAAACTGAAGAAAGGATATTTGCTTCTGTAGTGGCCCAGAATTTAGCAACTCTGCTGCCTGTGGTAATATAGAAAGTAGGAAAGTTTATCATGAACTTGATGATATAGCTAAGGACATTGCCAGAGAAAATGCTGAGGGTGTTGCCTGTCTTCTTGATATTTGCATGAAGATTCCAGAGGAGAGAGGTGAGGCAATAAAAAGATTGTTAACAAAAAATGAGCCTAAATGTATGATTTTGAAAATCTCAGCCACTTCAGATAACAACTAATGCTAAAATTAGAATAGATCTTAAGTGTTCTTACAACACACACACACACACACACACACACACACACAGTAGCAATGTGAAGTGATAAATAATTTTAATTAACATGATTGTGGTAATCATTTCACTTATACAAATATCAAATCATTGTATATAAATAAATACAATTGTATTATTCAATTATACCTCAACAAACTGGAGGGGGAAAAAAAGAAACTACTTTCAAGAATGATCAAATTTAGAGCACTTTTAGAAAACTTGCTCTGTATATGAAACTGAGGTTGTTACTCTAAAATCATTTGGTGAGACCCCAGAAAGATCAATCATGGTGCCTCAGAGGGCACTTGGTGAGAAAAAAGAAACTCTATAGATTTCGAAGGTGCTCCTCAGTCATTTTGTTAACTGAATAATAGAGATTCTAATAAGCTTATGGACATTTACCCTTAGTGGAAGCTGAAGGTAGATACCATCTGAAAGTTATTTATGGGAAGCTTTTATCTATTGGAGTGATTTTCAGTAAAATTCACTGGAAAATCTCACCATCTTATTAATTAAGGATATTATATTTGTAGAATTACCACCTGAGTAGATCATAAAAGAGAGAAAATACAAAATGAATTTAGAACTTTGGATCTCCAAACCTCTATAAGCATGAAGCAGGTTGAGAAATCTGCTTACCTGCAAACACATGCTACCTTTGATAAAATGAGAATGGTGATAAAGAGGTCAGAGTGATGGAACAGGCATTCCAGTCCCTAAGTTCTAACCAACACACTTTCAATGTGTGCTAGGCTGAAGTCCTATGAAGTCCTTTGTGCTTCCAAATATTCTTTTTGAACATAAATATCTCTTGCAGTTATCCTAACCCTGTTATAATCTGCTGCATGTATGTGGAGATCACTTATGTCTTTAGTTTCATAGTTTAAGAAAACTATAATCAAGAAGCTATACTCAAGGAATTACAGCTGAAGAACTTCTTCATGTGTACGTGACTTACATGACAACATTCTGACCTTGAGTAGATGCTATAATGGGAATGAGGTATTAAGAGGGTAGCTAGGAAGGGGATGAATGTACCTGTATTTTGCGTGGGTGAACATAAATAATTTATGGCCAGAGAGTTGATTGTCCACACATTCTTTGATACTTCTCTCTTTCAAAAGGTGAAAGCTAATTCCCCATGACTGTGGGTGGGCTGTACTTTGTGACTTATTTCTAATAAACAGAATGTGGTAGAAACAATATTGTCACTTCTAAAATAAGGATATAAAAGGCATATAGCTCTCTCCTTACCTTAGCTCTTAGATCATTCACCTGGGAGAAACTCTGCTGTAAAAATATTCCTATTTATATTATCATTTATTGATTTCAGCTTTATGAAAAGTCATTGAAACCCTTTTTAAAAAATTGCTGAACTTATTTACGCTATCAAAGTAATAGTATGATGTATATCCACAAGTGATGGTATTTTTAATTTTTATTTCTTTTGAGAATTTTATGAAAATCTGATATTATTTATTTTAACAGATCAAAAAATTAATGCTAGGAATATCAGGGAACCTGGTTTAAAAACAATAAAAATAACTTTTGTTCTTATAAATGGAGGCCTATTGCCTAATATTTTGAATAATCAATTTATTTTCCACAAAGTTACACACCAAATATTTTTGAAAATTCATTCACCTACATGTTCTTGATTTTAGAGAAAAACTATTTACTCCTTAATTAGGACTTTTTATCTTAAAATATTTGAGTAACAGAGGGAAATATTTTATAATATGTTGAGAATGTGTACGCTGTGAGGAATTAGTCTATTTGGATATAATTTGACCCATAGTCATTTTGAATATTTTTAAATGTCTCATTTTTAATTTTTAAAATATTTTTATATCAGGAATTCTAATTTGAATCTTATTTTAAAATCTTGAAACAAATTTAAATGGAAAATATTATATTAACAATACAATTCCCATTTTTAATAATAATAGATAGTATATAATTATGAGTTTTTTGCAAAATAATTCATTTCTATAAGATTATAATAAATATTTTTAAGATACCAAGTAGTAAATACAATGCTTTGTAAGATAAGTTGTGCATAATAATAAAATACTCATTCCTCAGTAAGTATTTAATCTAAGTTTCTAATTGCAATACTTATATGTCTACATTAAAACTGTGTTTTAAGTTACATTACTAAAACATGTTTCCAGTTTTGTCTAAATGATTGTTCATTTAGATTTATCATTGACTACCATACTGTTTCAGTTCTTTTATTTCTTTTCATACAAAATAAGTTATTGAAACCAGAAACCCTATTTAAGGTACATTGGGTTTCTTATAGGGATCAATTCTCTTAGGTTTCAATTCTAAATTTTTTTCAAGTTAGAAAAAATTAAATGTAGATTATATTTCAATTCTAAAGTAAAATTCCCCTTTTGAGCTTTTGAAAATTGGCATAATACCTGTTGTTAAGTCATAAAATTGGCTTTTTTTTTGCAGAGGTATAATATCATACAACAATGGCTTTAAGACAACAAAATTTGACTAGTACTTTATTGAATACATTAACAAATATAAAGACATAATCAGAAAAGGGATCAGTGAGCATAAACGTACAAAAGAAAAAAGTAATACAGAAGAGGTATATTGGTGCTCATTTATGCACAGTTCAGACGAACTGTACATTTTTCTCCCCTTGGTAACAGGTTAGAATGAACACAGATTTCCAAAATTCTGACACATTACTAGAGAATAAGACTGGAGTTTGTTGTAGTAATTTAGTGAATTTCTGTACCTTACCCAGTGCCTCACACATTTCAGGCCTTTGAAGGGATGAACAAACACTTCAAACTAAACAGTGCATTGCAATTTAAACTTCCAACTGTTGTCAGTTTTCTGGTTTCTGATGCCATCCATGCCAAGCTATATTCTAAGCATAATTTTATGTCTATGCATCTTCATTTTCGGAGACTTCATTAACTGGAAAATGTGTGTATTTATTCTTATAAACTTTTATTATTCTCAGTAGACATTGATAAATTGCCTTCTGTTTCAAACAGTAGTCCCACATTTAGAATGAGTTAACATTCCATAATTTGTTAATCTGTGACACTTACCAAATCACCTTATTAAGCACATAAGTTTTAAACTTGAGCCAGACTCTGAAACTTTACAGAAACGTAATGAAGACTCTCAACAGATAAGTAGAATAATTTAAGCTTTTATTAACATCCTCATATAAATTTCATTTTAAACTTATTTAATATGTTTTGAATTTTTTAAATTTTATTTTATGGTTAAAGATATCAAACATTAATTTCAATATTTAAATACATTCATAAGAATTGTACAATATTGTACTTATATACTACACTTTATCAATTAAAACATGCTACTATGCTATAGGTTCAATATGGAAAGTAACTTTATTTGCAAGATATGTAGTAAAATAAAGTATAATTAAATGCAAGTTATTCTTGACTTAGTAAATAAGAAAGAATAGCAACAGACTTTGCATATTCTGAAAAGCTTTTAAGGATTATCTTATTGTGTAAATGAAAACACTTTTAGATAAAGGGAGCACAGGTTCTAAAGCTAATTCTACACCAGTAGTTAAATGTTGCATTATCATTCAAATTAAGATATACATGTTTTTCTTCTGTTTAGAGAAAATAAGTTGGCTATTTTATATTTCACCAGTGTCCACATTGGTGTTTCTCAGATTGTGGTATGTATTTTCCTAGAGTTAGTCACTGATAGTCCAAGGGCTATGGGAAACTACGTGAATGGCAAATACTCTTGGGGAGTTATTTTACTGAATGAGTTTTTGAAAAACAATGCTTTCAATACTAAATGCAATGGCATCAGTTAAAAAGAAACATTTCTTAAGGTATGGCAGAAACTGGCATAAATAAAAGCATCACATAAGTTTATTCCACCAGACCTCCAGGGTTATAGCTGATTCTCCTTAGTTAGAAGTTATTTGGTGGGAACTTTGGAGAAATGCTATCCTGCACACTGCCTGAAGAACTTCATAAGTGAAATTAATTCAATCAAACATTATTTGACAAATGAAGAGAAAGCCTCAGTTGGTCTATAAACTGAAGTGTGAAGTTAATTTTACTGTATTGCTAGTACCATTCAGATAACATTCAGACTCTATTGGAACTTTTTTGTCTCTGTCATTCAAATTGAGTCACAGTTCTTACTAAGGATCCACAGAGTACAAAATAAGTATGTCTTTTAACTTTCCAAAGTGCATTGTCTATATCAGTTTATAAATAGATTTCTTATATTTTAAAAAGAGGGTATTAATATCTTTAGGCTATTTGTGTTAAATATGTATAAATTCAGGTGTAATGTGTCTGAAAAATTCTGAGGGTTTGCTCTAGGACAGCACCAACAAATTGCATTTTCTGCTGTGATTGAATGTTCCATGCTTGCTTTGTCTAACATGGCAGCCATTAATCAGGCATACATATTGAGTACTTAAAATAATACTACTGTGGCTAAGTTATCTATATATTGAAAAAAAAAGACCTTTAAAAACTTAGGGCAGAACTTAGGACAGTTTGTAATAAACTGTTATTTTTAAAAATATTTTTATTGAAGTATAATTAACTCAGAATGTTATATTAGTTTCAAGTGTAGAATATAATGATTCAACAATTCTGTATTCAGTGCTCATCTTGATAAGTGTATGAAATTGCAATCCCTAAGATCCCCCCAAAATGCTTTGTTTGTTTTACAGCCTCTTCTTGATAGAAATTACTTGACACAGTCAGCAGGATCCAAAGTGTCTTACCTCCATCTCTGGCACTGCCTCAGAATCAAGTGAGGTACCTACAAGAATTCATAGGACTCCGTCTTCTTGGTGGCTTCACATCATGGTGGTAAGTCCTCTTGGTTCTGAACCTCCCGCCTTGGTTGAGGTTCAGGCCTTTATTTCGATGTCTTCTGTTGCTGGCTTTGGTCCTCATTTATTTCTGTGGGTAGAATTCCACCTTTACTCTTTTTTGTATTTGGTTATTAAACTATATTTTAATGAATTGACAAAAAAAAGGAGTAGAAATGAGATGTCTCTATTATCTTTTCATTTTTGGATAATTAGGAAAAGAAAGAGAGATTGGGAAATACATCTGTCTTTACCATGCTACCTGGACTTTTCCTTTCTTTTTTTTTTGGATTTTGTTTTTATTATTTGTTTTAATTGAAGTATAATTAATATGGAAACAAAAACAGACATTTAAATATAAAGAGCAAACTGGTGGTTGCCAGAGGGGAGGTGGGTGGGGTATGGGTGAAATAGGTGAAGACAATCAAGAGTATATTTATCATGATGAGGACTAGGTAATGTATATAA
The DNA here is from genome assembly GCF_006229205.1 of Suricata suricatta. Taxonomy (NCBI): domain Eukaryota; kingdom Metazoa; phylum Chordata; class Mammalia; order Carnivora; family Herpestidae; genus Suricata; species Suricata suricatta. Next base: position 55,133,878 of record NC_043708.1, on the reverse strand, counting down.
TTGTTGAGTTATTACATTGAACAGCTGAAAGTAGAAATAACACTATGTTAATTATACTTCAATAAAAATGTAATAAACTGTGTTAAAATAACTCTTGTCATAATCTCATTGGAGGAATGATAGCAATTCGTAAGAATTAAATATATTGCCCACAATTTAGAATGGGAGAGAAAGAGGGACTGAAAGTCTTAAATCATTCATTTACGTTCTGTTATGTGGCATGGACTGCGCTGGATGATGAACATTGAAAAACAGGATTTCTGCCCTCAAATCTCTTATATTTTAATGAGAAAGATTCATCACCAAACCTGTTTGGCAAATATTTGATGAATTTTAAAAGAATGATTTATAAGACTATAGCTTTGGTAAGAAGAAACCTTTTATAGGATGGATTATGTGTTGAGCAAGGGAAGAAAGGATTGCTTTGGAGGTGGAGTGACTCTCATTCTGAACCATGAACAACTTGTCAGTGTGATGCATTCCAGGTAGGGGGATAGATGTGCAAAATCATCTATTCATGAGAGAATTTAGAATATTCAAAGAGTTTCAACATGTCAGAACAGTTTTAGAATATGGTGCTGGTTGTGAGCAACGACTTATCAATCAATCTGAATTCATAATACAGTAATCCCCATAGAGCTTTCAACGGAGGGGATATAATTTAGGGAATTAGATACAGGTGTTAGAGGGCTAGAAAAACAAATTCAAGATAAAACGAGATAATGACATTAGAAAGAGGTACTACTGTTGGACTAAAGCAACAAATGGAATCAACGTTATAAGGATAGAGAAACTTAGAAGCGGGTACCTGTGAAGTTGGGGCTCGGATCTCTGAGGGAAAATTGCTGCTGAGCTGGTGCTAATACCTTTGAGAATGCATGGTAAGTTAGTTTTGGTGAACTAAAGAAGCTGAAAGGCGAAAAGCAGGACATTGGTTCTCCCCGTTTTCTGTTTTAAAATCTTGGTGCACTTTGTGTAGGGACTATAAGAAGTCAGTGAGAAAGTTAAAGGAATATTTTTAGTGTCTGCAGTCAGCATCCCAACTAGGAGGCACAGTGTAGAATGGACTAAAATAATTACCATTCTGGTCGATTTCCTTCGTCAGTCAGCATTCAGACTTTCATGGCATACCAGTATATTTATGTTTCCATCCAAAAACATGTGACAATCTTTTGTACAAAAGAAGACACTTTACTGTTTCTTCAAAAGTGTGAGAAACAAAATCCCAGCAGTCACAGTGTGATCTTTGGGCACCATTCCCAGTATCCATCTGTTAGCAATGTAATGTACTTCGCTCATTAAATCACAATGACTACAGAATATTCTATAATTGAGGAGATTAAATTAAAGACAACTACCACCAGGAATTTTTACACAAAATGATAAGAATAAAGGACAGAATAGTTAATATAAATAAGAATAGTTAATATAAATCTGTGTGTGAGAATATATGTACTTTTATGTGTATACATAAAATACAAAAGGAAGAAAATATACAAAACTGCATTAGTTCAGGATTGTGTAACAAGTTAAGAGACCGTGATTAATTGAGGTAGCTTCCTTCTTCAGCCAACAATCTCTTGGTTAAGTTTCATCTAACTAGAAATTTAATTAGACTAGGTTCCTTATCTGGCCATATTACACAGCCATTGTCACCTGCCATGGAAACAAAGACTTTCAAATTAGCAGTGCCAAAATTGTGAGGATAAAAAGCCAAACTTGTGTGAGTAGATTATCATGTGTAATAGAAGAGCAAATTCTGCTACTAGCCCTTGATACTTGGGCTTATTTATTGAGCTTGGGCTAAACTGCAGCATATAATACGATTATTCATAGTATAGACTTCGTCTTGAAAGACAGAAACGCATACTTTCAGCTTCGTTTCTCTCAACTGGTGTTATAATTGAGTCTTCAGTAGCCTATTAGGCTATTCTGCCATTCTCTCATGCCAGCATCTTCTAAGTGACATAGTAAGATGAGTGAATTCCATAGCCAGAAGCCAATTCTAACACTTATTTTTATATGAAATGAATTTCTTGACAAAAGAAACATTTGGTAGAGTAATAAAACATAAGTAAGCCACTCCCTAATTTCACAGATTTTGATACTAGGAGAAGAGTTGTGGACATGAAGGACATGTTTATGGAAAGTACTACATCTGTATTTTAGTGATGCAGAGTAGTTGACATCTCAGTATTGAAAGGGATCCAGTATAATCGATCTGCCTCCAGATCTGGCTAGTCCCTCTAGAGATTTATATGTCAGGACAGTATTTGTTTTTGCTGTTGCTAGAGGTACTCAATAGTGATGGCAGCCAGTTCAGACTTGGTGAGTAAAGTTGAGTTTTATTGAGCCCATATATAGACTCCATCTCTATTACTGTGACCATAGCATAGTTGTATTCATTAAAAAGACACCAGAATGGCTGGAAAAGAGGCTTACTGAAGTTCACAGAATATATATATATTATCCACCTGCTTACACATGGATGAGCATTTCAGATGAAAGCAAACATTGTAACACCCTTTGTCCTTTCCTGAAAAATTATAATTACTTGTCTTCTAATCTTTGAATCTTCCATCTAATTCTTTTCATTTCCTGACAATAAGGGCAAACTATTAGCCAGCACCAATGAATTTGTGCAGGCCCATATTTCTAGCCATTTCTTAGTATAAAGTATAAGTAAATAAAGTATAAGTAGATATCTTAAAATATACTCTTCCAGGTTCTGCCTATTAGTAATATTTCTCTTCACTATTGTGTTTTAGGGAAGTTCTTGATTAAGATTGTGGTGTTGCAGGCATCTAATTCTGGTTGATATTAGTATGGGCTAAAAAAATGTTAAACAAGCAAAATGTTTTTATTTTTAATCAGCCAATGGTGGTTGTGTGCTTCCAGATTGTAGGTGTGGATTGAGGGGGGAGGGGAGGATGTAACTCTAGAAGCAAAATATGTCAGGAGTCTCACCACCCTGTTGGTATAATTGTCTTGTGCTTCTGGGTCTGTTGAAGTCCAGTTTCTGGAATCTTATTTGTACTTGATAGACTGTTGCCACCAATACCCAAGTGTTTGGCTTACTGAGTCAGACAAGACACACTTCATGATAGGCTACTGAGATCCCTTTATCACTTGGCGTTATATGTCAGGTATTCAGTCTCTGTCAGGGCTTAAGAACAAGACAGGAGTAGTGTTTAATAAAGAGTATAGTTCTCTTCAGTAGATTTCATGGTGTTCCAGGATCTTAGTCCTAGAATCACAATGCATAGTGTAAAGGGTAGACTTGGAGCTAAGAGATAATTTAAATAGATTTTCTATAAGAGTGAAAGGTAGTTTGAATCAGCATCATTAAGATCCATGTAACCCTTGAAAAATACTTTATTTGTAACCCTTTAAAACTAGTTGGTTTTCTAGTGAACAATTAAATACTGAATTAGGTTGAGTTACTGGGTTACACAAAGTGTTTACTTTTTAAAAAATAATTAGAGTGTAACATGACATATTTGCAATATAATAAATAATAGATTTGGGAGTGAGGAGGACAATACTAGGGATAGGAAATCTAGTTAGGATATTTTTGCATTGGGTCAAGCCAGAGATGGTAAAGAAATGAATATGTTAATTTACATGGCAAAAGAACTTCACACATGTTAAGGATCTTGAGATGGAAAGATTATTCTGAATCATACAAGTGGGCCCAATGCAGTCATGAGGGTTCTTATAAGGGGAAGGTAGGAGTGTCAGAGTTAGAGAAAGATATGAAAATGCACTGCTACCTTGAGGATGAAAGAAGTGGCCTTGAGCCAAGGAAGGCAGGCAGCCCCAGAAATTGGAAAAGGCCAGGACACAGATTCTCTACCATAACCTTAGAAGGAATACTGCCTTGCTGACATTTTGATTCTACCTCAGTAAAACTACTGACCTCTCTTGAATTATATGATAATAAGTGTTGTTCTAAGCCAAAAAAATATGGTGAGTACATCAGCAATGGAAGACTGGTCTCTATTGGTCTAGAGACTAGAATAGCAAGTCTTCCAGTCACCAAATGATTTTTAGGAAAGTGAGAAAGCTACACGGCAGGCATTTATAATGTTTCAGTGAATGTAGAAGTATAGGGAGTTTAATGAAGAATTTAAGTAGCTGGGAAGTTTGAAATGTATTTGAAGGGAATTTCATGATGATGAGGGTGAGCAGAAAGGTAAGCATTCATGTTGATGTAAGAAAGGATAGCTCAATGACAGGTTTAGTTATGAAATGAGTGAAGATAACAGTAATGGATAGCATTGTATTAAGTATTCAATTATGTCTTTAATTTTAGGATTTTATTTTATTTTTTTAAATTTTATAATGTTCTTGCACAAAGTAATTCTCCAAAGCCTAGTTAAAGGTATTGTGTCTTCATCTAACCCTCATTGTGTTTTCTTATTTTTATTTTTTTGGAGGGAAATTTTTAAAAATTGAAAAGGCCTGCACAGGATAAAAAAAACAGGATATTGTTTGTTTCTTATGATAAGAAAGTGCATGAGGACAACTACTTAAATACATACTTACTAACCGTATCAAAACCAGAACATATGAGTGCTTCAGTAGACTTTGTCTTACACATTTGTCATTTCTCAAAAATGTAACCAATTTAATGATTCCCATCACTGATTTTTTTGGGTTGTTTTTGAAATTTATATGAGTGAAATTATCAGTAAATACTGTCTTATAATTGGCTTCTTTTGCTTAATACTTTATTTTTGTGTTTCTTTCAGTTGTTGAATACAATAGTATTAATTTTTTTGTTCTTTGTTTTGCTTTGTTTAGATTTCCTCCCAGTTTGGTGCTATTATGAACAATCCAGTTATAAATATTTTTATGCATATATTTTGTGCACAAAAATAGATTGATATCTGTACTTAGGAACAGACCTGTTGTGTAATAGGATATTGAAATTGTCAGATATAGTAGGTATTTCCAGATAGTTTTCCATAGTTTTATCAATTGACACACTCATTAGCAGAGTATGAGTCCTAATTTCTCTGCATCCCCATTAGAAATTGTTAGTTTTGCTATTGTTCTTAGCATTTCTGTTGGATTTGTAGTGGTAAGGCTTCAAGACTTTACTTTCCCCAATGATTTAATTTCTCATAGATTTATTGGCCTTTGGATACTATCTTCTATGAAATACTTTTTCAGAACTTTTGCCTACTCTTAAGAATGTGGTTGCCTTAACGTTTAAAAATTTATTTTAGGATTTTGTGTTTAAAGGCTTATTTATTTTGATAGAGAGAGAGTGCCAGTGGGAGAGGGGGAGATAGAGGGGGAGGGAAAGAAAATCCTAAGCAGTCCCCATGCTCAGTGCAGAGCCCACACAGGGATTGATCCCAAGAAATGTGAGATCATGACTTGAGCCAACATCAAGAGTCTGACACTTAACTGACTGAACTACTTATCAAGTGTCACTAGGACCTTTTTAATTTTTTGAAAATTCACCTGAAATTTATTTTGTTAATATTGTAAAGAGCAAGATTTATTTTATTTCCTATGTGAATATTCAATTGACTCAAAATAATTTATTGAAATATCCACCACTTTATTGAGGGTCATAAATTAAATTTTGCCATAAATTAAATTATCATTTATCTGTGGGATTATTTCTGGACACTTATCTGTTCTGTCCATTTGTGTATTTGCCTATTCTCTTGCTCAATTTACCCCTTTCCATTATTTTAGCCTTATAGGAACTCCTAGGGGCACCTGGGGGGCTCGGTCAGTTGAGCGTCCCACTTTGGCTCAGGTCATGATCTCACAGTTCATGAGTTAGAGCCCTGCATTGGACTGGCTCACTGCTGTTAGCATAGAGCCTACATGGATCCTCTGTCCCCTCTCTCTCTGCCCCTCCCAGCTTGTGTTCTTTTGCTCTCTCAAAAAAAATGTCCTCATTATTGGATAGTTTACATTTACTAAATTTGCATGTCTTTATTCACATAGTCTTGAATCACGTTGGCTCTTCTTGGTCCACTGGAGTGCCATATACATTTGGAATCAGTTTGTCAATGTCATACATACATGCATAGTTCCTGTGGTTTTGGTTGTAATTGACATTAATAAACAGATAAATTTGGATAGATACACTATATTTACAACTAATTTTTTTCAGTATAATTTTCAGTTATTCCTTTATGTTTTTTTAAATGAACTACATCCACAGTACCACATAGAGAAGGAGTGCAAATGTAGTACCAACACATATCTACTCATGAAAATGTATAGAATTAAAAATTGATGGTGTGCCTGGGTGACTCAGTCTGTTAAGTATCCGACTTCAGCTCAGGTCATGATCTCACAGTTCATGAGTTTGAGCCCCGCATTGTGCTCTGTGCTGACAGCTCAGAGCCTAGAGCCTGTTTCAGATTCTGTCTCTCTCTCTCTCTCTGTCTCTCTGTCTCTCTGTCTCTCTGTCTCTCTGCCCCTCCTGCACTCACTCTCTGTCTCTCTTTTAAAAATAAATAAAGATTAAAAAATAAAATGGGGGCGCCTGGGTGGCTCAGTCAGTTAAGCCTCCGGCTTCGGCTCAGGTCAGATCTCACATTCGTGGGTTCGAGCCCCGCATCAGGCTCTGTGCTGACAGCTAGCTCAGAGCCTGGGGCCTGCTTCTGGTTCTGTGTCTACTTCTCTCTCTGCCTCTCCCCCCTCTCATGCTCTGTCTCTCTCTGTATCAAAAATAAATAAAACATTAAAAAAATTTAAAAAATAAAATGAAATAAAATTGAACCTAACAATCTGTTGGTAAGTTATAGGTACTTGATTCATTGTTTAGTTAACAGATTAAAAAACAAGTGCAGTACTGATGTTAAAAACTTTAAAAATGTAAACATTTGGATAGTAATAATATTATACTATTTAAGTTGTTTATGATTTTGCTTTATCTGTTCCTTCCTTTCCTTCTTCATGTTCTCCCTCTTATGGTTTCTTTACTATAGATTCCCATGTAATGAAAAGAATAATTCACTTTAAATCTGATAATCTGTATTGTGGTCCTGGGTATACCTGTAAATGACAGGACATGGAACAATACACTTATTATTCTCTATAAATTGGATTGTTAAGAACATAGACTATGGAATTAAATTGCCTGGGTCAAATCTAATTCCACCATTTATAGTGAGGGAAATGCTAACAAGCTATTTAGCTTTTCTGTTCCTTTGTTCTTTATCTGTAAGATAGAGATGATTATGTGCGGGGATTAAATGAGTTAACACATATAAACTATTTTGAAGAATGTCTGTCATATAGTCAGTATAAATAAGTGTTTTTAATTTTTATACCAACTGCTTTTGGTAGTGCTGTCTTTAAAGTGAGTTATTTTATGAGAATATGTGAAAGTAATTTGAAAAAACAAAAAATGTCATACAAAAGTAAAACTTAGGGGTGCCTGGGTGGCTCAGTCAGTTAAGCCTCCAGCTTTGGCTCAGGTCAGATCTCACGTTTGTGGGTTCGAGCCCCGCGTTGGGCTCTGTGCTGACAGCTCAGAGCCTGAAGCCTGTCTTCAGATTCTGTGTCTTCCTCTCTCTCTGCCTCTCCCCCTCTCATGCTCTTTCTCTGTATCAAAAATAAATTTAAAAAAATAAAAAAAAAGTAAAACTTAACATTTTGTTGCGTAGAAGATAGCTGTATCTGTAGCCCAGATTATTTATCTATATATTCATCTCTATCCACTATTAGAATAATTTTGAAAACTCAATATTTTCCCTATATAGACACACATATGTAATATATATCATGTATATGATTATCAAGGATTTGGAAATATCTTTATAGACTTCATAACTTGCTATCAGATAACAGATACTTTTTTTTTTCATTATTACTACTCTTCCTAAGACTCTACTCTTAGCAAAACTCAAACTTGAAGGGCCTTGGCACTTGGGTTATAGGCCAACGTGCTTGAGAAAGAGGAGAATTGGATCAATTACTTATATCACTAACTTTGTCGCATAGACTTATAATAAGTTCAGCAGAGGATAAGAAACAATTTCAGCCATCTGATCATATTTGAAAGTCATACATTTTAAGTCAAATTGAAAGATATATTTGAGTGACAAGGAATGAAATTTACATCTTAAAAGCCTGATATTGAATCTCTAGATATAAAATCCAACCTTGGGTATCTTTAACCCCATTTTTAATAAAACCTTGAAGGATAGTAGTTTCTAGGATGTCGAATATAAAATGTGAAACATTATCTACATTAGCAAATGCTCTGTAGGCAAAACTCAGATACACGTACACACTCACAAGAAATTGGTCAGTGTTAAAATGAAATAAGCAAAAAAAGATTACACTCACAGAATTTGTAAAAATCATATTAATTTATACTCATTAGTAAATAAATATCTTAAAGAAATTTTCTTTAGGAAGGAGTACTAAAAACTGTTAGAATTTTGGTATAGTGATTACTTAATGAAAAATTCTTTTTTTTTTAACATTTTTTTAAATGCTTTTATTTATTTTTGAGAGACAGAGAGAGACAGTGCAAGCATGAGAGGGTCAGAGAGAGAGGGAGACACAGAATCTGAAACAAGCTCCAGGCTCTGAGCTAGCTGTCAGCACCGAGCCCGACGTGAGGCTCGAACCCACGAATGTTGAGATCATGACCTGAGCCAAAGCCGGACGCTTAACCGACTGAGCCACCCAGGCGCCCAAGATTAAACTTATCTCTGCTCTCTCCTTGTTTACATCTGATTTCATATTCTTTGGATTTCAGCCTCCAGCATCAGACACAAAGACAGCAGCTATGAAGAGACTATTTAACCTCTGCTACAATTGCATGTCAAATTCCTGCAATGCATTGCTCTTTTCATTTACAAAAGTAGTTATGTTTCTCTTATTGAACTCTGACTAATACACAATTTGGCATTGATAGTGTTTTTGAGAGAGCATTATATTAATTATGTGTTTCTGAATTTCTTTTAGGCTATCTAAAATTTATCTGGTTAGATTTAATGGCGTTAATGACTCTTCAGTGATAACACAATGGTAGCTTATGACATGCAGTGGCAAATTATTACCTGTAGATAATGCAAGCCCCTATCTCCAAAAGGTAATATGCCTCATGACAAGCATTTGTTGCCATAGAGAACGTTAGTAAATATAAGGATGATGTTGTCACCTCATAAGTGCACTGAAAACATGTGGTAAGAAGATCCTAAGCTCCAGACATTGAGTTAGTTGTCAACTCAAGGTCTGCATAAGGGACCTAGATAAGCTTCTGTGACTGCTCTAAAACCCTTATCTTCTTGACCCACAAGGCTGAGATTTCCAAAAAACAGTATCCAAAATAAAAATCCTGTGAGTGGCTGTTATAATGCAAATTTTATTTCTAGACATGTAGTATACCTCAGATCTTAGAAATTGTAGTGCAGCCATATGGGCAGATTCCAGTGAAGCTAGGGACCTTGAACTTGAAGGAGCCCTTTCAAACTCTCCATAGGATGATATTCTTCACTTGTCTGAAGATCTGTAATGGCTTCCCAATGGTAGTTCCACAAGAGATTGCTAATCTCCCTCAGTACCTATTCCCCACCAAGTTTTCCTACTTCTATATGTATAACTAGACTGAATTCCTAGCATGCCTTCAACAGTGAGATAGAAACGTGACTCTTGAGAAGATGTGTTATATAACAACAGAATTGTATGTGTTTGCCAATTTTTAGTAATAAATCTGTGGATGTTAAGAATAAGAGATCAGAGTATAAAGAATATAAGTTGAGTCAGCACACGTATTGATATGGCATCATAAACAGAGTTTCTAAATTCAGGAGGTAAGCCTGAGGAGCTTGCTTGGTATACTGAATTATCAACCCAAGAATGACCTACAATAAATTTGAATGTCAGAAGATGTTTAGAAAGGTATCCAAAGCCTTAAGGAGGTTGAGATGCTACTATAGATTTATGACTCAAGACCTGCTATATTTATCCCCTCACCATGTGCTCTGGGAATTATAGAAGCTGAGAAGGTCACGATACACCATCTGTAGACTGGAGACACGGGAAAGCCAGTGGTGCAGTTCCAGTCTGAGTCCAAGGGCCTTGAGAACCTGGAACACTAATGTCCCAGTCTGAGGGCAGCAGAAGACTAATGTCCCAGTTTAAGCTGTTAGGCAGAGAGAATTCCTTCTCACCTGTCTTTTATTTATTTTTTTTATTTTATTTATTTTTCTCACCTGTCTTAAATTATGCTTCCAACAGATATGATGAATCCCACCCACACTGAGGAGAGCTATCTACTTTTTCAGTTTATTGAATCACATGTTAATCTCATCCAAAAACATCCTCACAGACACATCCAGAATGTTTAACCAAATATTTGGGCACCCTGTGTCCCGGTCAAGTTGACATATAAAATTAATCATCACATTCACATATTCAGTGATTATAATCTAATATCACTCTCTTGAACTTACTTATTTTCAAATGTATTGCCCTTTACAAAGTGGAGAATTCCTCAAAATTAGGGACTCATTTTAATTCAAAGACATCTTCGTATTTCCAAGGATGTGAGCAAATTAGATAGAAGAAGCACTTGATTAAATGTACCTGAGAAAAACAGGAAAAAAATAAAGAGTACATATTATGTTTCAGGGATAGAACCCGGCATCCTTACTTCTACTATATCGCTCATCGACATTAACATTAACATTAACATTAACATTAATTAGTAGAAAGGAGTAGAGTTACTTATGCAAGAAGAAAATAATATCTGATATTGGTAAAAACAAACACAGCCTCATAAATGTATTATGATGTCAAAATGAATAGAAATCCAACATGTACATTATTAGAGATTTGAAAAGCAGCCTCCTAGGGGCACCTGGGTGTCTCAGTTAAGCATCAGATCCTTGATCATTTCTGCTCAGGTTATGATCTCAGGATTCCATCGAGAATGCTGTCAGCCCAGAGCCTGCTTTGGAGTCTCTCCCTGCCCCTCCCCCACTTATGCTTTTTTCTCTCCCTCAAAATAAATAAGTAAACATTAGAAGAAAAAGAAAAGAAAAGAATAGAAAGGAAAAGAAAAGAAAAAAAGAGAAAAGAAAAAAGGATAGAAAATCAGCAAGTGAAATCCACAAAATGCTAGTTAGGGTAACCCTTTCACTTGCTATTTAACATAACTGAAAACATTTTGGGGGGAGGGACAGGTTATATGTGTTCGTTTTTTCCTCCTAACCTTGGCTTTGGAGGAGCTACTTTCTCAGCTACTTATGTATCAAATGACTGTAATACTTTAGTTAATATTTCTGGGACTTAGAGGAGGATTAAATACATTGAGAACAGTGATTTTATTTAGCAATATTAAAAGCGTGTTAATTGGTGGATGAAAAGAATTGCTTTCGCATCTGGAGTGGGGAAGAACACCTCACAAACCACCAAAGCAAAATAACACAAGCTAAAACCAAAGAGATTGAAAAAGCAGAAAAATAAGGGCTTACAGAAGGCAGTCTTTCTACTACCTAGATTTCTTTACTTACAATAAATATGAAAAAAACATATCTCTAAGTTATTAGCAAAAAATAAATTACGTAATTACACAAAATTTAAAAAAAATTAAATACTTCTCAGGCTGCTATTTTGCCCATCCCAATACCTCTGTTTCTATTTTTTTCCTGTTCATTGTATATTTCTAATCCTTAACTTGAAGGGGTTAGTAATTTTCTTACTTGTAAAACCTACAAGCCTCCAGTTAAAAGATTTGGCTTCCAGAGTCAGATGCCCTAATTCTGTCCACCTTCTCTTGAATGGTAGGAGTCACGTCCTAGGAACATAAAATACCGGGACCAGCAGCAATCAATAGCAACTCAAGGCAGGAACTAACTGGCACAAAGATAATCAGAATGCGATCAATAGTTTGCTATTTCTCTTCCATAGGTTTGTAATTTTCTTTCACATTGTCATAGCCATGTACCAATCACTATTTCAAGCCAGGCCTGGATTGAACAGAATGGGTAGAGTTCCCAAACTACCTTTATTTATAGTCTAGACATTTAAAAATTGAAGTTAGGACTATAGTTGTTCCATCAGTGAAAATTTTAGTGCTGACTCCTTTTTTCCCCCCCAAAGGAAGACTAGAAAGAATTTTTTCATTAAAAATCTTATTGCTTTAGATTTCCAATGAATAGTATTTCTTACCTCCTCAGCTCAACAAAAACTGGGAAAGTGTTCAATACTGATGGTCTAGATTAGTAAACATTGGCACATTTCCTAGTCAGTATTTTATTTTGTACTCTAAGCATGTTTTAATATGCTGCAGTTTTTGGTGAAAGAAATCAGGGCACATGATAGGCGTTCAGCATAGGATCTCATTTACAACCTCAGACCCTGAATATTAGGTGCCATCATCATGTTACAGAGGCATAAATTGAAGTTCAGAGAAGTTACATAATACCTAGAAAGTTTTAAACCAGGAATCAAGTGCGTATCTGAAATTTCCCAAGTGGATAAATTTGTAGCTTTTTATTATCTTGCAATCCTACAGTTAGTGGTATTTGTGTCATTTTTTTTTTTACAATACTGGGTTGACTTTATAATTATTCAAATTGAAACATAAGGAGTTATCTATCTTTTATCACTATCCCTCCTCCATTTTATTTTCTGCAGTTTAGTACTTGTCTAGTTGCATTCAAAACCGTTCAGAGGCTTTTCTTTTCTCTCTTTCTGAGCCATTATTACTTAGATGATCTCCCTTCATTAGGCTGAGCAAGGGTGCAGATTTTCAATTCCTTGGAGAGACTCAAAGCTATCTATCCCTGTTACCGTTTTATTATTCCTTCAGAGTCTCATTTTTTACATCCGCCGAATTTCAAAGGCCAAAAATGTTCACTTCAGACATGATTTTAGATTCTGAGATACAAGTCATACCTGCAAGCTTAATATAAGAGAAAAGAGGTGGAATCTGGAAGGGTTAGGGAAGTTTCCATGCACTAACTCATTCAATTTCAGGATCAACACTTTGTATTTAATTTTTGGTTTTCTTCCTTAGCAGAGCATCTAGTTTACAAAAACAGTTTCTATATACACAGTTCTTTTTTATTTTCTGGATTAGTTTCTAATACTTTTTCCATCCATTTCTATGAATCAAGTCTCCTCTTAGGATTTCTTCCACAGTTCTTTTCTTTATGTCTAGACCTCCTCTTTTTTGGCCTTCTCCAACTTTTTCTTTCATTGTGCCTATCATCTTCTCTTTTCACTGCAGCTGTTAAGTTAAAAAAAAAAATCAGTAAGCTATTGATGTCACTATCTTTCTCCTGTCACTTTCATCAGAAAAAATGGAGTTCCAATGTGCAGCATCCAGTTGCTTAGCAACAATATTTTCAGCATCTCAGTCAGCATGAAGAGTGCAAAGCTGTGTCTGCTAATGTGGCTGCATTACAAAAAAGAGCATAGTTTGAGTGGAAATAGGAAGAAATAAACCCTAAGAAATTCAACAGTCTCAACGTATAATGAATGCAGAAGAAAGATGAGCATTTTGCAGTGGAAACTTTCTTTTTACCACATGACATATCACTTGTAGAAAAGTTCATTCTCTAAAGCAACACTTCAGGAGTTATGCTATCAAAAATGCCTACATGACTGTTCTGCATCAAATTTTTACACTGCCAGATTACTTTATTTTCCTATGCATATATTTACAATTCCAGGAACAACTAACTTTACACTGAATGTTTTAGGAACAAGCAAGAGTAAAAAAAAATTAATTATAACTTTTCAAAATTTGTTACCATTATTTGCTTAAATGAACAAGAACTGATAGCTTTATTAAGTATGTGAATGCATTTCTATTGTTTTTGTGACTTTATTTTAATCACACAGTATCTTTTCTGCTCTAATAGACATGTATTTTTTCAATTTTGACTCATTTTAAAATAAAACTTTTGATTGCTTTATGCTTATTTTGTTTATATGTTTGAAAGTGGATAGATACTAGAAAGACTGACAATGAAATTCATTATCAATACAATTATATGTAAAGTTATCTTTTCAATTAGAAGATAAAAAGATCTTTAAATATACCTTACATTTTGCTAATTTTATTGTTTTAAAAATACTTACATTACATACAGTTTTACAGTCTTATTTTTGCCTTTTCCTGACATTTACATACAGATTTATAGAAAAATAATTATAAATTTAAATATTATTTGAATTTAATACATTTTTATATAATATGTGATATTCTATTATGGCAAGAAATTGCAGAAGCTGTTATCTTGTGTTCCCATTTTTACTTTGGCCTTTATCTGCTTTATAACATGTTTTTTAATCTGATATTAAGGTTCTGCATCTTTATTGAGAATACACTTTCTAATTTCAGTCCTACTAGAAAAATTAAAGTGAGATAATGAATGCAAAACACTAAGCATGTTTGGCATGCAAAAAATATTTTATAATTTAAAGCTATCGTTCCTTAGAAATTTTGGTAAAATAGACTGCCTAGCCAGGTGGACTTTTTTTCCAGACATTTTCTATCTTTTTTGTTTAATACATTTTTTAACTACCAAGATGTGCTGAGCATTGCAGCATTCTTAACATTAAATGTTTAAACATATAGGATCCAAGAAAGGGGATGAGATATGAATAATTAATAATCTTAATAATAATCAGGAATATTGAGTGGGTAGACATTAATATTTATTGATATTTTTGAATGAAAGTATAAGTAGTAGACTGTGGACAACATGACCATAAAGTGCTATATTTCCATAATTGTGGCTTTAATTTTCTTTCAGAGAAGGAAGTCTTCCTTTCAGAAGTAAAATATTAACTTTCTGTTCCTAATGGCAAGAAATTCCAAAGATTACAAATAATAATATGGAAATATTTAAAATGGTATAAATTTATAAGAATGTAAAGAGGGATGTAAAACCAGCAGCAGACACTGCCATTTAAAACACTTTGTAATCTGGAAGGCTAGGTATTACCCTTTGGTTGGGAATTAAAAGAGAGTGCTATCTGTCATGAAGGAGTCAGTTGAATATGTGCCCCACTGAAGTTCTCTTAGAACTTTGAAAAATGAACATGCAATACAGAAAGTGGAATTGACTTGTCAGATTAAGAATGGAGGATCAGTTTGAAGTCAGTATATAAAATATCAGACTCGTATTGCTGACAATATAGAACACTTTGCAGTCAGGCAAAAATAACAGTCTCTTACAAAAAACATCCTCAGAATCTTGACGTTTAAGAATTTCCAATGTAGTGGCCATTTGATTCTGACCGTTGCCCAAAGGTGAAGATCTCTGTACCAGCCCTACAAAAAATACATTTGCAACCATATTTATTCATTCATTCTTAAGTATGTGTAGGATAACATGATATTTGAAGAAAACTTGAAATACAAAACATGTTGTCCAAATGAAACAAAACAATCTTCAGAGAAACATAAAAAATTAAAAAAAACTAACATATTCTAAGAGATGTTAATAAAAATAGTATATCTACAATGAGTAAAGAATATTAAAAATAATTAATAATAAAACATAAACACATTTGTTAAATTAAAATCCTGGTAAAATATGTAGTTTAAGTTGATGAAATATCTTCAAAAGAAGAACAGAAAGAAAAAGAAATAAATATATACAACAAAAAAAGGAAACATGAAGATACAACCTAAATGATCCAACTTTTGTAGGATATCTAGAGAAATGTACAGAAATATAAAATTTTCAAAAGCAGTAAAAGGATTTCCTACAACTGAAGGATGAGACTATTCACTTCTAATGAACATAATAAATCCCTAGTCCAAAAAGTAAATAATACCTGTGCATTGACATATTATTATAAATTTTCAGAAAATAAATATATCAAATGTTTCAGAAAGTAGAAAATATTATCTGTAAAGAAATGACCTTCAGAAACTTTGCATACAAGGGGCAATGAATTAATACACAAGAAAATATACTTTAGGTTAAGGATAATGTGCCCAGCTAATCCATTGGTCAAGTGTAAGGAAAAATAAATAATATTTTCAGACATGCAGGATCTTAAAAATTTCACATCCTACACTATTTGGGAACTTCTTAAGGATATCTTTTACAAAATACAAATGTAAACCAAGAAAGAAGAAGCAAAGAATATGAGGAATAAAATCTATGAGATATTTAGGATTTATAACGAATAATTGTTTTTGATAGAAACATAAATATTTAGGTTACCATGATACCAAGGTCAAGGGACAAAGAGGAGTCCAGATATTTGTATATCATTGTTGACAATATGTTATGACTTAAATAGATGATAAAAATGTCAATTCTAATTAAGAAGGAGATAATAGGAATTTAAAACTACAGGAAACACACAAGTCTGTTTTAGAAATCAAAGGTGTCTGTTTTCAGCATCTCTATTTAATATTTTACTGTAAATCTTAGTGCAATAATGGAATAAAATGATAAAGACATAAAATTTAAAAGAGAAGTATTAGAATTAGATTATGGTGGTAATTGCACAACTTTGTAAATATTCTAAAAACCTTGAATTGTACATCTTAAATGGGTGCACTTCGTGGTACTAATTTCTTCTCAATGAAGCTATTAAAGAGAGAGAATGAAGGTTCCTTCATTTATAGTCAATATGAAACAATGAGGAGAAAATACTATTGATTCCACATAACACTACTGGAATTTGCATAACACTATAGCAAGGTGGCAAGATACACAGTTTTGAAATAGAAAAAAAATTATTTTATTTCAACAGATAGAAAAATGTTTTTAATATGCCATTTACAGTATCACCAGGGCAATATTTAGTGCCTAGAATAAATCTAAGCCAAATTGTGTCAGATCACTCTAATAAATGACAAAACAGTACTGAGAAAATCTTAAAGAGAAACTAAATAAATATACCATGTTCTCTGTTCATGGATTAAAATAAATGCTAGTATCATCAATTCACTCTAAACTGAGCTATATATTGAACACAATGAAATTTTAACCCATACCTTTTTTATTAAATAATGTAATGTTTCTCTGTAATGTTTCTTAATAGAAACTGAGAGGCTCTAACTATTGTAGGAACTGTACAGAATTCCTAAAATTTTTATATGTTCTCATTCATAATTGCTCATTGCTCATAATTCTAATTATTGAAGTGTTGTGTGTCACAGAAATAACCAGATTTTATTGTCAGCTGTGTTATAATAAACTCTCATCAAATCAGTAAAAAAAGAAAACATAAAAATTGACAAGCAGGTACTAACATTTATATGGAAAGACAAAGCCTCTAGAATAATAAAAAATTTTAGAAGGAAAAAAAAAGAGCAAAACTGAAGTATTTATGCTACTCAGTTTCAGTTTTATTTTCTTCATCAAGACAACTGTAATAGAATAATTACATATATAGGAACTAACTAATATTTTTGTTATTCATCAAGATAACTGTCTTAGAATAATGTCTTCATCAAGACAACTGTATTAGAATAATTATATATAGGAACAAAATATTTATTATATATAATAATATATAGGAGCAAAATATATGATATATGTCATATATTTTTATATATTCTATGTATATTATCTCTATATATTACATATTCTATAATTATATATATAGGAGCAAAATAATAATTATATATGTAGGAACAAAATAATTATATATAAAGGAACAAAAGTGATATTCCAAGAACACACACACACATATACATACACTCTTTTTAATTAATTATATTAAAGATGCCAGTTAAAAAATAGTCAGTTAAAGTAAAGGAATGCCATTTCAACAATTAATGTTGGAATAACTGGATAAAAGTGTAGAAGATGAAAGAATCCTGTTTACCTCACTTCATACTCAAAGTTAATTATTAGTTGCTAATAAATTTAAAATTAATTAATTGATCATAAATTTAAATGTAAAAGCCTACAAGTTTCTACAAGTAAACAAAAGAGAAGTACTTGTACAGTTAGGATTAAAAATATTTTACGATAGCACTTAAAATGAAAAAATTCTTAAAAGAAAAATAAATGTAAATTGCCCTTTGTGAAATCAAAACCCTCTGCTCATCAAAATAAATGGATAAGACCTAGGCTAGGAGAAGTTTTTCACAGTATGTGTCTGTGGTAGATGATTTGCATTTGGAGTATATAACAAACTCCAATCAAACAACAAAAGATAAGCAACTCAATAAGTGAATAAAAATTTTGAATTGCTATTTATTAGGAAGATATGCAATGTCCAAACATTATAAGTTTCCCAACATGATTATCCATCAAAGAATTCAATACAAAAACATTTTTTAAATTTTCTTTTAATGTTTATTTATTTTTGAGAGAGAGACACAGAATGTGAATGGGGAAGGGAAAGAGAGAAAGGGAGACACAGAATCAGAAGCAGGCTCTAGGCTCTGAGCTGTTATCACAGAGCTCAATGTAGGGCTCAAACTCAGGAGCTGTGAGATCATGACCTGAGCCAAAGTTGGTCACTTAACTGACTGAGCCATCCAGACACTTAAAAAGCACATTTAGATAACACTATACACCCAATGGAGTAAGTAGGCAAATTAACAAAAACACTGACCAAACCAAATATTGATGAGAATACAGATACTGAGAATTAGACACTCAGTATCACTGATGGGAGTATAAAATGACACACATACTTTGTAGAATGGTCTCATAATTCCTAATAAAGTTCAACAAACATCTAACAGTTTTACTCTTCGTTATTTACTCGAAGAAATAAAACATACATTCACCCAAAGATTTGTCCTATAAGCAGCCTGATTTAAAGTTAACCTAAGAATGGGAAAAAAAATGCAGATGCTCATGAAAGAAAGAATGCATAAACATATATTGGTACATTCATTACTATATAGCGTGTGTGTGTGTGTGTGTGTGTGTGTATAATTTTGCAATAAAGAGAATATACACATAATACCCCAAGTAATATAATTTAATCTCAAAATGTTTATTTTAATTAAAAGAAATGCGTTAGAGGGCGCCTGGGTGGCTCGGTTGGCTGAGACCAACGCTTGATTTCAGCTTAAGTCATGACCTCACCTTTGTGAGGTCTGCACCGACAGCTGGGAGCCTGCCTTGGGACTCTCTCTCCCTCTCTCTCTGCTCCCTCTCCCACTTGTTAAATCGTTCTCTCTCTTTCTCCCTTTCTGAAATAAACATTTAAAAAACAATATGTATATAAAACAAGAAATGAGTCTGTAAAGAAGAGTATACTGTGTGATTTCATTTATACGAATTCTACTGGAAACACTAATCTGTACTGATGGAAATCAGTTAGTGGTTGCCCCTGGGGGGGGGGGGCAGGGATTACTGGAAAGGGACATAAAGGGGCTTTCTCAGATGGTGGACATATTCTTTCTTGTGTTTGGGTGATAAATACAGGAGTGTATACAGTTGTGAGAATTTATCAACTCAACAAGCTCTGTGTTATGTATATGCATCAATAAAATAAATTGTAAATTTTAAATATATATTTTTCAGATTTTTAAGAGTACCTATTTTTAACTAACTTTTAAAAGTATGTATTCCTGAAAAGAATAAGTATTCTCCTGTTACTATATTCTATATTTTGCTTTTGCTCTTTATATATCTTTTTTAAAATATTTATTTATTTTGGGGAGACAGAGACAGAGTGCAAGCAGGCAAGGGGCAGAGAGAGAGGGAGACACAGAATCCAAAGCAGGCTCCAGGGTCCAAGCTGTCAGCACAGAGCCCAACACAGGAATCAAACCCACAAAGTGTAGCATCATGATCCGGGCTGAAGTCAAATGCCCAACCAAATAAGCCACCCAGGTGCCTCTTTATATATATCTTTTAAATTGACTCATAAACATTCTTCAGATGATTGCATAAGCCACAATACCTATCTTAGAAGAATAATAGTGATTTTAAATACAGATTGTCAGTGTTTCATATGAAAACGTAACTAAATTTTATTCAAGTATGTTTTATTAAAATACTATAAAGGCTAAATTCTCCTTGATGATGTTAAGATCCATAATTTTCCTCCTCTGGTACAGTACAGTTTTTTAAAAATATGATTCCTGATAGTTTATTAGGCATAAATTCAAACACAGTGTAACACACACTTTTTGTTTTGTGAGCATTTATTTTCTCATATAAGAAGAGATCAGTCTTTTCAGTTCTTTATTATATAAGAATAAATCTATTTTCATGGATAACTAGAAGCCAAGTTCAGTTGCTTCAGAATGACAAGTCGATTTAAGATCGAAGTAGCACTGGCATATATATATATATATACCATGGAATATGACTTAGCCATATAAAATAATGATATCTTGCTCTCTGTGACAGAATCAGTGGACCTACAGGGTATTATGCTAGTTGAAGTAAGTCAGATAAAGACAAATAATATATGATTTCACTTATATGTGGAATCTAAGGAAAACATAACAAATGAGCAAACAGAAACAGAATCATAACTACAGAATACAAACTGGTAGTTGCCAGAGGGGTTGGACAGGATGGGTGAAATAGGAGAAGAGAATTAAGAGGTACAAACTTCCAGTTATAAAATAAATAGGTTACAAAGATGAAAAGCTCAACATAGAAAATATACTCCGTAATACTTCATAGTGCTATATGTTTGCAGATAGTAACTACACTTACCATGGTGAGCATACATACACTATGTTGTATATTTGAAACTAATGTAACATGGCATGTCACCTATGCTTAAAAAACAGAAGTAGCATGCAACCTCTTGCAGGTTTATCCCATTTTTAGTAAATATACTGATTGATTAATATTTATTATGAGGACATCAACTTTCTATGCACAAGGCTACTTCCCTGACTGACACACTAGTGCACAATAGTATACGAGAGTACTTCTAAGCAGTAATGACAATAACATGGTTCAGATTTTAATTTCATAATTACTTTTGATATCTTTTTTCTTTTTTTTTAATTTTTTTTAATGTTTTATTTATTTTTAATACAGAGAGAGGCAGAGCATGAGAGGGGGAGGGGCAGAGAGAGAAGGAGACACAGAACTGGAAGCAGGCTCCAGGCTCTAAGCTGTCAGCACAGAGCCTGACGCGGGGCTCGAACCCACAAACGTGAGATCTGACTTGAGCCGAAGCTGGAGGCTTAACCGACTGAGCCACCCAGGCACCCCTAACTTTTGATATCTTTTTAAACCTTTGGCCTCAGAAAAATTATCTGATAATATGAGAAAAAAAATAAACCTTCATCATATGTAGATGCGCAATACCAAAATTTTGTATATAGCAAGCAAAACATAACAGGTAATTCCCTCATTTGTTTGGAAATATGGAATTATTTGATTTTGTAAATATAGCAAATATTTTCTTCCCAATAACAGCATGTAAAATAATTAAAAATAGCATACCGATTGCTAAACTGTCACACATAGATAATTACTTAAGAAGGCCTCTTTAAGAAAAAATGTTTAATGGTTAAAATAAAAACAGTGTGCTTCCTTCTTGAAACCATTTTTCTCTTGAATCCTGAAAATACTGTTTCTCCTATTCTTAATGAAATTACATAAATCCATTTGTTTCTAATAAACTCTGGCATATTTATTATTAAGATGATTGCACTTGATCTACCACTTTATTAATTTTTCTTAATTAAGAAAGCCTATTTAAAAATTCTAATTTAGAGTATTTTGATTAACTTTACCTTTTATTTTTAGCATGCCTCAGCACATCACAACATGCAACAGACATTCATAAATGTGTGTTGTTTATTAAACACATAATTACAAAATTAAAGTCTTCAATTGGCATCTAAAATGATCAATTGTTACTCATCTAGATGATAAACTAAAGCTATAGAAGAACTAGGAATTATTCAGTGAATCTAAGTATACTATTTTGAAGGGTACTGTAATGTTTCAATCTCATAGTAAAGCATGGTAGAGAAAGAAAGATGATTTTATTGAGAAATCATTCTATGCATAAAAGACATATTATTGGAATTTTTGATCAGAAGCTAGAAAATTAGGAACTTAATGCTTAAAAAATTATTAGGCAAAAGTATATATAATAAAATAACCAAAGAATTAACTAATGAATGATGAAACATTATAGCTTGGCCATAAACTTCATGAAAGTTAAGAATTTTATATAATGAACTGACCTACATCTTTTCTTGACCAAGTGTGGCCTCGAGGAATATGAGCTGGAAAGACAGCATATACTCCCTTCCATCTTTCTGCCTATATAAGCAATACATTTTTCTTTTTAGATGGCCCAAGGACTTTTACTATTTTTCCATGGTCCACAAATTATTTTGTGTATATTTAAGAGGTGAAACACAGTTCCAAGTGGCATTTTTCTCTCATACTGCTTACTCCTATTGTCCTTTTTTATAGGTCTCTTATATTCTGCCTGTGTTATATCAATGTTTATTCTAGAATATTCTGTCAAGGACATTTATATAGGAAACTTTCTTGAAATATCGTGCATTCCTGCGTTCTGTGTGCCTGGATGGTTTGGTTTGCCCTCTTGCACTCCTGTCTTTCTCCATAGGAAAGCTATGCCAAGCTAGCCACTAATCCCAAGAAATAAAGCTATCTTGAACCCAGTCTTTGGCCTGGAATAAGTCCCACTGCTTTTAAACAGTATTAGCTAAACCCATTTAAGCCCACCTGAACAACAACTGGCAACAGAACTACCAGAGAACATTATTGTTTGTAGTTGATGCTACTAATTTAAAGGGTCATCCTGAGTGTATATAATAAGTCCTAAGCAGTAGATATTGATTTCAGGAATCACTGGATAATTGATTTTTCAAAAATGTCACCTCTAACTCCAATTAATTCTACTTGCAAGATCAAAATTTCCTCTAAGGGGAGAATATATAACTGGAATATAATATTTATTTGCTTGTGATAATCATAATAAGATCCTTAGCACTATTAGAGGCTTTTCAGGCATACAAATTACTACTTATTTTTATTGTGTGAATTAGAAAATGAGAGGATTTCAGGGACATCTTTAATACATTTTTTTTCAGACCTGAAACAGACTTCTTATAAGCCTATGCAGACCTTAAATTTAAGCTATCATATTATTTGCTACATATATTTATTATATGTACACATTTTAATCTTAATAATTAGCAGATTTCCTGAGGTTTCTTTTACAAAAAATACTGTAATATTTTCTTTAAATACAATAATTTTATCAATGTTTTAATAATACTAGTATTGATATAAATGTATGGTATTTATTACCCATATAATGTATCTGTATACATGCAATTATACTCATGCATGCACACACACACACACACACACACCTACACATACACATGCTAAAAGTTGGATATTCCTGAGACTTGTTGGAGATAATGACTATCATTAGGCAGGCTTTGGTCAGGGGACATAAGAATATCTGAATCTGACTCCTGATGAGCAGTATCTCCTTTTGAGGCCTATAAAGAAATGCTACTCTGCAAGGAAATGGTAAGCAGAGCAGCAACTCGGTCTTGCCCCCAAATAAGAGAGCATAGAATGTCACCTTTTTAAACTCCACTTAAAACCCTCCATTTATCCAATAAATTCAGTAGTAGAAAAACAAAATCCCATTCTGCTGGGAGCCGCACCGGCCTCGCTGGATGACACGGTCACAGTAAGGAAGTGGCAGACGTGCACGGCTCCTGCCAAGAGAGGTGGAAACTGGCATCTCCTTCTGCTACTACTGTTCGTGTGAAATTAAGCCTGTTGCTATAGATTAAGCCTCACAATGTTCCAAATCAGGCCAATATTCCCCACACAGTTACCCCATGAGAAAAGGCATTTTCCTGTCCTTGCATAAGAGATTTTGGATCAAAACATTATGAATATTTGACAAAAGGCTCTTCTGATGAGCCTTGCAGACCCAAAACATAAGGGGGGCTAAGAACACCAGAGTTACTATTAACTCTGGCCTGGAGAAGAAGAGCCTAACTTAGAGATAAGAAATAGACAAGGACCGGACGTAAGTTGCTGCATATATTTTTGCTATTGAAGTCCAAATACCCTCCCTTGTACTGACTTCAGCCATGAGGATGGATAATAAACTAGAAACCCAGGTGCAAGGTCAACACACGGGGCCCTCATTATGCTTACATCAAAGAAAGGGCTTTCTCTAGCAACTTGTTAACAAACATTCTTTCTCTTGTGGTTTATGAGCTAGGTAAAATAACTCCCAGCCTATCTATATACAATTTGACCTATGTTTTAATTTTAGTGTTACTAACTTAAATAAATAATATGTATATTATCCTGTTTTTTACTAAAAACATCTTGTTATTGTCTTGACTGTAAAATTTACTTATCCTTACTGTAAGTGCATTACACCTGGTTATAACATGTTAATTAAAAACAAAGTCATAATTATTGGCCAAAACCCAACCTGTACAAAATAAGATGGGTTTGTTACTTTCTTAACCTTGGGGACTGATGTCAAGAGTAAATTGGAATGGTTCTACAAAAATACTTCTGTAAAACTTGTCTCTGTACACCTTTGCTGATTAAAGCACCTTATCACTAAGAGTTAGAAACTGTAAACAATTTCTATTTTCTGATGCCATGTTATTGCTTAGCCAATAAAAAAAGACCCCAAAGCAGACTGAACAGAGATGCCTACTTGGTGATAAACAACAAAAAATAAAATCTGTGGCTCTTTCATCACTCTCTCGTGCTGACACTGTCCATCCTTTCAGGGACCCCTGGACCTGCTGGAGCTGGACTCTGGTGCCATTCTGCTAATTTTTTTCTCATCATAACAACACTTATTTATGTTTGTTAGTTCCTAAACCTGAAGAAGAAAAGAAACTAAGGAAACTTGAGCTAGTATAGAAAAACTATGACCAGTGCACGGTCTCAGTGTGCAAAGATGGAGCACTTCCTGTCTGCCCGTCACCAGGGAACATTGTCCTTGATATGACTGGCATGTTTTTTGTATGGATTTATGGCAACCAGAGGTATATTATAGGTGCTTTTAGTTCTTTTCACAAAAGTAGCTCTGACATTCAGAAATAAGGATAATCCTGCAATCAGAGATCACTGAGGAAAATGATCCTTAATCCAAACAAAAGAATCTTTTATGGAACAAAACCAGGTTCTGACCTTCATCTTGCAACTCGAATTGCTGCCTGGCAACATTGGCAACAAAGTAGAGCTTTCTTTTTCTCTGAAAGAAATGCAGAGGGGCACCTTGGGTGGCTCAGTCAGGTAAGTGTCTGACTTCAGCTCAGATCATGATCTCACAGTTTGTGGGTTCGAGCCCCATGTCGAGCTCTGTGCTGACAGCGAGCTCAGAGCTTGGAGCCTGCTTCAGATTCTGTGTCTTCCTCTCTCTCTGACCCTCCCCTGCTCACGCTGTCTCTCTCTCTCTCAAAAATAAATAATAAAAACATTTAAGAAATTTTTTTAATTAAAAAGAAAAGAAATGCAGATTCTTAGGCCCTATCCCAGATGTAGTGAATTAGAATATGAATTTAAACATGATTTATGGTAGTTAAATACATATTAAAGTTTGAAAAGCACTAATCTAGCTGTATTCCTTTCAATGCAAAGACAATGCCCATGATATGAGACTTTCTACAAATACTGATAAACGTTGTAAGGTATTCAGCACTGTACAATAGAGTTTTCTGTGATGATAGAAAATTATCTGTGCTTTCTGATATGGTAACCATTGGAGACATGTAGCTTATCAAACAGTTGAAATGTGGCTAGTATCATGGATGAAGGGATTTTTATTTTTATATTATTTTAATTAATATACATTTAAATTTAGATAGCCATATGTTGTTTGTTTTGTCATTTATGTCATTCTTTGAAGTTCTAGCCAATGTCCCACTGTTAATGATAGACCTTTCTTTGTGCATTCAAGACACTGAAAACAAAGTTTTGTGGTTAAGAGCATGGACATAGGGATCTAGATTGTCTGAGTTCAGATACATCTCAACCACCTACGAGCTGTGTGATCCTGGGTAAATTTCTTAATCTATTAAGTGTGACTTTCCTGACCTGAAAAATTAGAAAATAGTACTTATGATTATTATAAGATTAAAGGAATTGTTAATTAATAATAATTAATAATAAAAACCATTAAAGCAGTGTTAGGGAAATAGTGCTAAACATGTTTATTAAATTAATAAATATCCCACCAGTTCAACCTGAATTAGAACCTAAAACACTAAAAGAATGAGTTCTAACCATTTTTCCAAATTCAAGTACCCATATTTCCTTTAGAAAATTCTGTTAAACACAGTTAAGGCAAACATTAATAGAGAAGGAAGTGCTGTTGTGAAGGAATGAGTATGCAAATCTTCAGATCTGAGAATAGTTGGAAAGTTTCTCTGAAAGATAATCTGTCATCTGGATTGAAAACCTCGCTGCCCTAGAAGTCTCTTTAAATTCTAAGCCTGGAGCCTGCTTCTGATTCTGTCTTCCTCTCTCTTTGTGCCTCCCCCAATCAGTGTCTATCTCTCTCTCTCTCACTCTCTCTCAAAATAAAATAAAGACATAAAAAATATGAACCCAAATTCTTAACCTCAGAGGGTATATTGGTTGTCTTGTTTAAACTATGTTGGATGTAAGAGACAGGACCTGTAATTACGGCATCCAAGGACACCTGCATCCTGCCAGCCAATCAGCTTTTTATACCTCAAGGTTGTATGCACTTAGGAAATGCTGAGGAAAAGATTAAAAAAATAATAAATATTGATTGTGTGTTAGGACCAAAATGTCAAGGCAAGCTTTTAACTTGTCTGTACTTGGTTAGACAGGCTTCATGGCCTTTTTTTTTTTTTTTAAATCAGGGATCTTATGTTGGTTTCTACTTGGTATGATAGAGTGTGTGGTGTCTGAATGGTCCTATTGCTCCAGCTGCTAAACAGAAAGCAAGCCTAAAGTGAGAGTATAGCCAAGTATAGTTGACTGTTAACTGGAAAACTGGCATTTATTTATTTATTTATTTATTTATTTATTTATTTATTTTACAGTTTATTGTCAAGTTGATTTCCATATAACACCCAGTGCTCATCCCAACAAGTGCCCTATTCCATGCCCATCACCCATTTCACCCTCTCCCCCACATCCATCAACCCTCAGTTTCTTCACGTTATTTAAGAGTCTCTTATGGTTTGCCTCCCTATCTCTCCTTAACTATATTTTCCCCCTTCCCACCTCCATGGTCCTCTGTTAAGGTTCCCCTGTTCCACATGAGTGAAAATGTATGGTATCTGTCCTTCTCTGTCTGACTTATTTCACTTAGCATGACACCCTCGAGGTCCATCCACATTGCTACAAATGGCCAGATTTCATTCTTTCTCATTGCCATGTAGTATTCCATTGTATATAAAAACCATATCTTCTTGATCCATTTGTCAGTTGATGGACATCTAGGCTGTTTCCATGACTTGGCTAATATTAAAAGTGCTTCTATGAACATTGGGGTACAAGTGCCTCTATGCATCAGCACCTCTGTATCCCTTGGATAAATCCCTAGCAGTGCTATTGCTGTGTCCTAGGGGAGTTCTATCGTTAATTTTTTGAGGAACCTCCACTCTATTTCCAGAGTGGTTGTACCACTTTACATTCCCACCAACAGTGTAGAAGGTTACCCGTTTCTCCACATCCTCACCAGCATCTGTAGTCTCCTGATTTGTTCATTTTAGCCACTCTGACTTGCACGAGGTGGTATCTCAGTGTGGTTTTGATTTGTATTTCCCTGATGATGAGTGACATTGGGCATCATTTCATGAGCCTGTAGGCCATCTGGATGTCCTCTTTGGAGAAGTGTCTCTTTATGTCTTCAGCCCCTCTCTTTACTGGATTGTTTGGTTTTTGGTTGTGGAGTTTGGTGAGTTCCTTATAGATTTTGGATACTAGCCCTTTATCTGCTATGTCACTTGCAACTCTCTTTTCCCATTCTGTCAGTTGCCTATTAGTTTTCTTGATTGTTTCCTTTGCTGTGCAGAAGCTTTTTATCTTGATGAGGTCCCAATAGTTCATTTTTGTTCTTGATTCCCTTGGCTTTGGAGATATTTTGAGTAAGAAATTGCTGTGGTTGGGGTCAAGGAGATTGTTTCCTGCTTTCTCCTCTAGAATGTTGATGATTTCCTGTCTCACATTCAGGTCCTTCAGCCATTTTGAGTTTATTTTTGTATGGTGTAAGAAAGTTGTCTAGTTTCATTCTTCTTCATGTTACTGTCCAGTTCTCCCAGCACCAGCTGTTTAAGAGACTGTCTTTTTTTCATTGGATGCTCTTTCCTGCTTTGTCAAAGACTAGTTGGCCCTACATTTGTGGGTCCAATTGTGGGTTCTCTATTCCATTGGCCTATGTGTCTGTTTTTGTGCCAAAACCATACTGTCTTGATGATGACAACTTTGTAGTAGAGGCTAAAGTCTGGGATTGTAATGCCTCTCATTTTGGTTTTCTTCTTCAATATTATTTTGGTTATTTGGGGTCATTTTGTGGTTCCATACAAATTTTAGGATAGTTTTTTTTTTAGCTTTGAGAAGAATATTGGTGCAATTTTTATTGGAATTGCATTGAATGTGTAGATTGCTTTGGGTAGTAATGATATTTTAACAATATTTATTCTTCTGATCCATAAGCATGGTATGTTTTTCCATTTCTTTGTGGCTCCTTCAGTTTCATTCGTAAGTTTTCTAATTTTCATCATTCAGATCTTTTACATCTTTGATTAGGTTTATTCCTAGGTATTTTATGTTTTTCTGTGCAATCATGAATGGGATCAGTTTGTTGATTTCTCCTTCTGTTGCTTCATTATTGGTATATAAAAATATAACCGATTTCTGTACATTGATTTTGTGCACTGCAACTTTGCTGAATTCATGGATCTGTTCTAGTAGGCTTCTGGTGGAGTCGATCGGGTTTTCCATGTAGAGTATCATGTTATCAGCGAAAAGTGAAAGTTTGACTTCATCTTTGCCAATTCTGATGCCTTTGATTTCCTTTCGTTGTCTGATTGCTGATGCTAGGACTTCCAACAGTCTATTAAACAATAGTGCTGAGAGTGGACACCCCTGTCATGTTCCTGATCTCATGGGGAAAGCTTTCAGTTTTTCCCCATTGATGATGATATTAACTGTGAGATTTTCATAAGTAGCTTTTATAATGTTTAAGTAAGTTCCTTCTATCTTGACTTTCTCGAGGGTTTTTATTAAGAAAGTTACTGTGTTTTATCAAGTGCTTTTTCTGCATCTATTGATAGGATCATATGGTTTTTATATTTTCTTTTGTTAGTGTGATGTATCATATTGATTCATTTGCAAATATTGAACCAGCCCTGCAACCCAAGAATGAATTCCACTTGATCATGGTGGTTAATTCTTTTTATATGCTATTGAATTCGATTTACTAGTATCTTGTTAAGGATTTTTGCATCCATTTTCATCAGGGATATTGGCCTGTATTCTCTATTTTGGCAGGATCTCTGGTTTGTGAATCAAAGTGATGCTGACATCGTAGAATGAGTCTGGACATTTTCCTTCCATTTCCATTTTTTGGAATATCTTGAGAAGAATGTGTATTAGCTCTGATTTAAATGTCTGGTAGAATTCCCAGGGAAGCCATCTGGCCCAGGGCTCTAATTTGTTGTGAAATTTTTGATAACTGATTCAATTTCTTTACTAGTTCTGGGTCTGTTCAGATTTTTTCCCTCTCCTGTTTGAATTTTGGAAGTGTGTGTTTGTTTAGGAATTGGTTCATTTCTTCTAGGTTGTCGTTTGTGGGCATATAATATTTCATAATATTCCCTGATAATTGCTTGTATGTCCCACACCCAGCTGCATTTTGAGCTCTTACTCCCTGCATATTAATGATACCTCCTGAAATGTAACCCCGCAAGCCAGGGCACTTACTAGCAGGATTCAGAGCCGGGGCCTGAGTAGGGGATGGAGCAGGGGACCAGTTCCTTTTGATGCCAACTGTGTCCCTTTTGTAATGTCTATCCCAGAAAGAGCTTCTGGAACCCAGGGCTCTTCTGAGCAGGGGCTTGAGCCAGGAACTGGTGCCAACTGCGTCCTTTTCATAACGTCTATCCCGGAGGTAATTTCTGGGACCAGGGCACCCAGCCCAAAGAAAACTCTGCAGTTAGAGATGGGATCTCTCTCTCTGAAAGCCCTATGAGGCTGTCTTCTTGGTGGATTCTATTTCTTTTCCTCCCAGACACTTGCGGTTTAGGGTCCTTTGGCTTCAGCCCTTCTTTGTTTGAGAGATGTAGTGGGAAGTTTGGAACTCTCTATTTTTCCCAGAAAACCGACCTTTAAAATGTCCTTGATTTTGACCAGAACAGGCCTTCCTCCTCCTTAGGAATATAGTTAAAAGAAAGTGATAAGTAAGTTTAGGCTTCTGCAGAATGCCAAAATGTAACATTTTAGACCTTCCCTGCATCTGCCAAGATGAAAGGCAGAGTAGTCAAACAACATTGAAGACAGGGCACTCATCATGACCTCAGTAAGGGGGCCAGGCAGCAGGATGTGCCACCCTTCATGCTGGGCAGCAGACCACCTGAAGAGGAATGATTGGGCACAAGCTGGGTTGGCAAGAACGTTGCGCCTTCTATTGGTGTACACTTTTTTCTCTGTAGCTTCTTCACCTTTTTGGTATATAAAATATTTCCTCAGCTTAATGATGTTCTGGACTTGGTGCCTTATTCTGTTCTTCTGTTTAGTTCAGAGACAAGTTATGTACAAATACTTAGCAAAGAAAGCGTGAAGTGATCACAACAGGTTCAGCATCAGAGAGAACATCTTGTAGATTACATTATGTTTTTGAGAATAGCATTGCATCTGACTAACTGGTTTATTCTATCTCTTGTGATTACATCTCTTGTGCCTTTGCAGGTTTGGTTTTGGGGTGTGTGTGTGTGTGTGTGTGTGTGTGTGTTTTAAATTACTTTTCTAGGTAAGCCATCTGATTCAGGATGTGTGAGAGCTCTCACTGTGCAGCTGGGCTATATTGGGTATTCCTTGCAGGCATGTCCCACCATATATAGTTTTAGGGCACACTGCCTGGTCTGCATCAAAGAAAGGCTTGGAAATGTTTTTCAGATTGTGTTGATTTAAATATTTTGTTTTACCTCTTTAAAGAAGAGTCGTTTATGCCAGATATTGTTTTAATTAGGACTGAGTAAGATATATATATTTTTTAATCTCCAGGATCTCCTAGTGGAGAGAAAAAAAAAATCAAGATGTCATTTTAAAAGTTATTTTCTCGAATTGTAATGTTCAATAGAGAATTGGTTAATTTTTCAGTATATTGAAATCAACATTCATAGGAGAAGAAGTAAGGATCAGCAGAGATTTTTGCTTTTAAGGAGCTTGTGCTTAATTTTGAAATTAATCAGTAGACATAAAAGTTTATTTATATATGAATTTCTATATATAAATAATATATATAAATCAATATGTATATAATTTATTTACAAATTCTTTAATAATAGTGTTTTGCTTTTCTTTCTGATTTAAGTTCTGTTTCCCAGATGCCCCCCAAAAAAGCATATTTCTCATGTATCGAGTGTTTGGTTAGTTAAAGTTTAGGTAATACTTATGAAAACAGATCTTTTTGAAAAGAATAATTTAAATATTTATTGCTAGCTTACAAATTGCTGACAAAAAATTATATCAATATGGACAGTTTTGTATTTTGCAAACTAATGTGTTCATGGAATCAGAAGAAAGATTTTTTTGTCTTATCTCCTCATTTTAGAGTTGACATAACTAGAGATTTAGTTAACTTTAGCTTTCACTAATGTGCTTTTTTAATAGAGTTTAATTTTTAGTTAAATAAGATCTTTCTGTGCTTAGTCTCATATAACCATTTTTTTTTACTCATATATTGAATATTTTTCCATGTCACTCTACCTCTTATTTCATTCTTATTTTAGGTACATTTTATCAAGGGTAAGGATAAATTATTCAACCTTGTTTTTCAACATTTATATTATTGCAGATTATTCGATTACAATACTTTGTTGAACATGCTTGAAACTAGATCTTTGCTTATATACTTAATTATTGCCTAATGTTGAAATTTTTGGATTGGGGTACTTTCATTTTTTAGGATTATTTATAAATGCTGTAACTTTATTCTCTAGAATTCTTCTTGGGTTTTTAAATTTATTCTCCTTAAAAAGTTAATTATTAAATACTAGACTTCTAGCTATGGAAATAAAGTTGTAGGGATTGAAATGTTTAATGAATTTTTCTGAGATGATGATTATGTTTTATACACACAAAATAAAAATCTGGGTTTAATTTTCTTATCATTATCATAATTGCTGCCACTGGCACCATCACCTTCACCATGACCATCATCTGAGGATTAGCAGGTGCATCCATTCATGTATGTTTTAAATCACTTCTTTAGTAATTAAAAAGAAGCATCTGTAAAATAAAATTTCCTATCAGCTATTTATTGGCTGGGGGGAAAGTGAAAAAAGAAATAGATATACTATGGACAACGCTTTTAGTAATAATGGTAGACATCTTCTCAATCATTATCCTATGGATATTCTTTTCTTCATTCCCTCTTAGGATCGCCAGATTTCTTAAATGATTTTTATTAATTTATATACATTAAGCTTTACTTTTTGTACTGTAAGGTTTTCTGGTTTTGACATATGCATAGTGTTGTCTATCCATCATTAGATATCATTCAGAATAGTTTAAAAGTTAAAAATCTACCTTAAAAATTCCCCTTTGCTCTATATATTTAATTATATGTATGTACCATAATACTATCTGCCATGTACAGATTTCTAACTAAAGTCAGAATTCCAACATACCACTGGGGGACAAGGGCCAAACCAAGCCCAAGAGGAAAAAGCCCTTCAACACTGATAGTCTCGTAACTACTTTGATAGCTGGCCCCCAACCATCCTTGCCTGCCAGTACTCATGGCTATATGTGATATTTAGGTAAACCGTTTTAACCTACTGCACAACTAACTCAAAGCCTGTTGAACATTAATGATGCTTAGACGCAGTATCTTTCCAGCTAATGCAGGCTGCAGTGCACACTTATTACAGAATATCGATGGTGCTTGACACGTCTGTAGCTGCTTAGACAGGAGATAGAGCCTGAAGTAAGTCCTAATAAGACAACCGTAGTAGAGATTACAGTCCTTTTTAGCAAGAAAATGTATTGTTTTTGAGAAATAACTTTGACTGTTTACGGCTTTGATAGGGAATAAGTAACAAACCAGAGACAACAAATGACCGTCTAACATGAGCCAAACCACTGTACGGCTAACATTCCATTTAAGAAAGAGTAACTTTCAATTCTTCACTCCAATATGGTGCCACATTCCAGGAGAACTAGCTAACCCATTTGCTGAATATTGGTTACATTGGTTACTTATCATTATGGAAATATCAGATATTTGTCTCCATTGTATAGGAACTTAGCTTAGATTTATATTTTATAAATGCTGATGCTTATATAATCAGCACTATCATTCTTGGATTTTCTGAAAACTTTTAGTCACCATTATTGGTTCTCATATAATATTGTGTCTGTTCAAGGATATTGCTTTCCAACTAAACATGAAGACAACCAATTAAATACCATAGTTTTTCTGTTTTCCCAGGTTCCAAAATCATTGGATATAAAGAAGACTGGAATGATATCTTGAAGCTCATTATAGCACCAGCCCAGATAAAACATCTTAAATATTTGGAATGCTCTTTTAGTGATTGCAAAATATTCTCTGAACAAATAGCCAATCTATATTTTTTATACCATAGTCAGTATACTCTGAATTCCAAGAAACAAGGTGAAAAAAATAAACTGCCTGCTCTCAACATTTCTGACAACAATTTTTGTCATTCTAGGCACTGCTTTTTTGAGCTCTTTGAGTACAAAATTGAAATATTTCTATCAGGCACACGCCAAGTGAATTGCAAGTTGTGACCCCCATCCAATCAGTTCTCTTACTTGCAGTACATCCAAAAATAGGGAGAAATGATGTTGGGTTGAATTATAGATTTGAGCCATCAAGATTAAAGAAAACTGCCACCTTAAAAACTAGGTAAAATAAAAGCATATAGATGAAACTCTAAGAAAACGCTGGGAAGATTTTAGACCTTCCAAGATTCTCCAGACTTTCTGGTGATTCTGGAAAATGTTCTTTTTATAACATCTTAAAAGAAATTGGTTTTACTCTTAATTCTGAAATAGAGCATATCTCTACTACATTAGTACAGTGGAAGGTTTATTAAAGAAGACACTAAATCCAAAAATATGAAGGAACATGTAGATCAATTTAACTAGATTACAATTTAAAATAACAGTCAAGAAATATTCATGAACAATGGAAAGGAAACGACTTGCTTTTTACAAAGCATACATTGATTTATTTTATATCTTCAATAAACTATAAACATTTTGATGATATAAATTATCTTATGGTGCTAAATAAATATTATTAATTTAATTAGGTTCTTTTGAACTTTAATATTATTATCAGGAAAAGATTTATAGAGACTGTATTTTTTAAGAAAATATATATGAAATATTAGCTTATATATTTATTTCAAAATATAAATATAAAACACCCAACAGTTGAAACAAATTATACCATGGCTATTGTTATATTTAATGGAATAACGTTATTTAGTGAATACAGGTCTCTCATGTTGACAGTACATTTAAATATCATAGGAAGGACACTAGGAGTTACTTATGTTTATGTATCAGTTTGGAAATAATATTTCAAATATTTTGTAATGAGTAAATTTGATTAATTTTCCCATTCATTTTTAATAAAGCCAAATAAGTATTACTAAAGAGCATGATCAGCAAAATATGAAAGACACATAACAAGCACAATTAAATGATAAAGAAATAAGGAAGCCCTAATCATGTAAAAAAATAATAAAGTCATTCAAGATGCATCTTGGTTAAATAGTCTCCAGATGGCAGTCAAGCACTACTTCAACCAAAAACTTGGGCTAGAGATGCTGGGTATCTTCTTTGTTCTTAATTTCTGGTGATGGAACCACTTAATGTTTACCATTGTAAGCTTGTGTAAGCTAGGAGTGAAAACTCAGTTTATTCAGTTAGCTTTCATAAGATATACAAGAAGTGGTTCTATACCAGTTAGTTATTTTTAGAATAAAATATACATAGATGTATTTTTTCTAAGATTTATATTTTTAAATGCAAAAGGGGTATATTATAAAACAATTTTTATAATAATATTACATTTCAATGGCTATGACATCAAGTCAAAGTCTAAAGAAGCTATTTTTGGATTCTCAAAATGATGATACTTCTATTGGACCCACATTCAGATAAGAACAAGTGTAAATAACTCCAAATAATTCCTTTCATATAAAATTTAATAAATCCTAGGCTTTAGTTCATTGTTAACAATGCAGAAGAGAAAAAAAATATATTCCAGTGTAGCATTTAAGTATTTAAAATTATAGACCTTCACAAACACTCCATGTTATCTATTTTTTATTTGAAAATACATTTAAACATATAGTAGCTTTTGTATATTCTTTGCTTATTTACTGTGCTACTCCATTTAGGCCACCATAACAAATACAGTGTGATTGGCTTAAACAATAAATATGAATTTTCTCACAGTTCTGGAGGTTGGAAAGTTCAAGTTCAAACTGTAGGCCTATTTGGTTCCAGGTGGAAGCTATTTTCCTGGTTTTTAAATCCCATCTTCTCACTTTGTCCTCACATGGCAGAGATCTCTCTTTCTATTCTTACAGGGTTTCCAATCCTGTTGGTTTTAAAGTCTACCCTTACAACCTCATTTAACCTTAATTACCTCCTAAAGATTTAATCTCCAAATACAGTCAGATTGGGTGTTAAAGCTGCGTATATGAGTTTGTGTTGTTGAGTGAAGTGTGGTCTATAACATCTATTAAACCCAAGTGTTATAGTATGGCTTCAGCCTATAGTAGAGCCATTTTCCTTTCTGGCCAAATTTTCATAAATGAGAATCTAGCAATATATCTGCTGTGATTTACTTAGTGAATTATCTGTTGTCTACTGATTTTCACTATAAAAATGGGAAATCATTGTTTTTAGGATAAATAAGACTTACAGGAAAAAGTTAAATAGAATAAGAATTATATACTGTATTAGAAAAAGAACAATTAGAACTCAAAAAAGAAAACTAATGAAAATATAAAGAAAAGAAGAAATCAGTGGATAATAGTCACTGAATTCTGACTGGATGGTTACTTTGAAGAATGTTTGTTGTTTATTTGCTTGGTTTTCCAAACAAAAAGAGAATGATTATAGTAATTGAATGAAAAAAGGAACAGAGAAATAAAGAAAAATATTTGGGGAAAAGTATTTTAAAAACAAGATTGTTGTAGGACTATATAAGATTAAAATGGAGATAAAAGAAAATATATTTACCTAATGTGTCAACTAATTGCAATGTGTGAATTCAGAAATTAAGAATTTTAATCCAAATACATTCTAAATATATAAAGTAATGAATTACATAACTGCATCCATTATTTCAAGAAGCATTATCTATTTTTAAATTGTGTCATTCACTACAAAAAAGGAAATTATGTAAAATGAGCCATAGCTATTATTTTTAAAATGCATTTTTTATTGTAAGGGTTATATATTTTCCTTAAAGGAATTAGTGAAATCAAATATCATCAGAAAACAAAATTGACTCAAAGCTTAAAATGTACATCTTTTACCAGGGGTGAAAACATAGTCATTTAAATCTAACCCGTTAATTGGAAGCCATAAATAGTAAACCTATATTAGAAAAACTTCAGTAATATATAAGCTAGAGAATTTATATGAATACAGAACAGAAAGTAAAATTCAATAGCAAGAATAGTAAAATAGATGTGCATTAATTATGAAATAAGCTCCAATGTTACAGTAGAATTATACTTTATACTATTTTATAAATTTGCATGACATATACATGTACATTTAAAGAGTAGTTGAAAGCTAAAACTATTGAATATTAAAATACATTTAATCATTTTAGTATCACTATCTCATTCATTATTCCTTGGGAAACATAATTTAATTATTCATTGAATTTGCTTCTCATTTATAATAAGTAAATCAGTCTGATGGAGTCTTAAGATTTCCTGGTAGTTTTTTTTTTAAGCCAGATGAAATCATATAAAAACTTTTGAAATTTGATATATTATAGTTTGAATACTACTAGAATGAAATCTTGCCATTTGCAGCAATGTTGATGAAACTAGAATATATTATGCTAAGCGAAATCAGTCAGTCAGAGAATGACAAATATATGATTTCACTCATATGTGGAATTTAAGAAACACAACAGATGAAGATAGGGGAAGGAAAGGAAAAATAAGATAAATTCAGAAAGGGAGGCAAACCATAAGAGACTCTTAAAGAGAACAAACTGTGAATCGCTAGAGGGGAAGTGGATAGAGAGATGGGCTAAATGGGTGATAGGCATTAAGAAGGGCATTTGTTGGGATGAACACTGGGTGTTCTATGTAAGTGATGAATCACTAAATTCTACTCCTGAAACCAATAATACACTGTATGTTAACCAACTTGAATTTAAATAAATAAAATTTTAAAAAGCTGTATGTGAAAACGGCATTCTTTTCATTTTCTAGAGACAACATCCACAAAAGTTCTATATTAGGTCAGAGTTGTGCAGGTCCACTTATACATTAGTTTTTTACATTTCCAGATTTTTTATATACCATATTCTCTTCATGGCTTCACAGAGTATACAGATTAAACTGCAACCATCTTGTCCTACAATTTGAGTCACCTCAGATAAAGTCAACCTATAATTTTCTACTTAATATCTTATGGGTAAGTATTTAAAATGACACTTTCTACTCTTCCTGAGTATTTTAGCTCTTTTCTAGAAACTTAAAATGAGATGCCAACTATGTTATTAGGGCATATAGTTATTGCAACAATGACCCAAATTTGGTAGTCTATATCTGAACTAGGAGAAATAAACTAGGTTGAACATGTCTTTGGACTTCCCTGAATCTGATGATGTTTGTAACTGGTATGTCCCAGGAAGAGACCTGGAAGCTGTCTATGGAATTATAACAAGAAACATCCAGAGGACCATATAGCTTCATGATATTTCTATATCTGCCTGATAAATTTTATTTCATTGCTTCTGAAACCATCATTTGGTGAGGTATAGAGAACCTCTCCTGGATACCTCTGTGGACGCTCCAAGAACTATTCCAATTGAAGATAAATATGATTCTGCCTTGTTGGCATGTTTTGTTTTCTTTCCTATAGTCTACCAATGAATCTGATGCCATGATTGACCTTAGCCTGAGATATCTAACAATTATCAATTTTGATAGACAGTTATAAGTGACAGGGGTAAATTCAAATGCAACATATTTCTTTCTGTTGTCTAAGTTCCAATGACTGTATTTTATGAATCAATTAGGAATTGCATTTTACTGATAACCCTAGTGACAGAAATACAGATGTTTAAATATACGAGAGGTTTCTTCTTCCTCAAAGTCAAAATAGAGTTGGATGTTCCCAGTCTGGTGGGATAGCTCCTCCACAATATTATCAGTGAGACGTATCCTCCTCCTGTCTTTCTGCTCTGTCGTTCTCAGTGTCCAGCTTTCTCCTTCCAGTTGCCTCATGATTACTTAGAGGTTCAGGAATCTCTTATGTTGCTGGTGAAAGCAAAAGGTGGCTGGAAAGAGATATAAGCCAGACAAACCGCCCACCTCCCCCTTTGCTTTCAAAGAGAATTCCTGGACACTGTGCTCAACAAATTGTATTAAAGTTTGTATTAAATTAAATTAAATTGGGTTGGCAAAAAGAAGTAGTAAGACAAGAAGGAAAAAGAGGAAGAGAAGGAAGACACAGAAGAGGGAAATGTAGTTTTTCAGCCAGAATGTTGTTCCCACTAATAAGAATGTCTTCTTAAAAAAAAAAAAAAAAAGAGATGAGGATAATATCAACTTCTGTAGGTTACTCTTTTTCTTCACTAGTTAAGCTTTTCTACATTTTCTAAGACTAACTGTAAAGGAAAGTTACAATTTCACAGAAATTGATTTCTACCTCAATCCCTCTGCTACATCGTTGGATTTTTAGTAGTATTGTAGCATTGCTATGTTGTTAGTATGCCCTTTTGCTCCAAAATTTTTACAAAATGAATCAGCAAAAATTTTTAAATCACATTCTATAAGCTCAATTGTGTATTGCATCTAAAACTACCAAATTGGCCAAACTTAAAATAGTATTTCCAGATGTACATAAAGAGAAGTGCTAGTAGAAGGTATCAGAGATAGTCCATTGAGCAACTTAAACTAGACCTGAACACTGAAGTCTGTATAGGAATATATATCTTAAGTAAAGGCTATGGAACAAATAAAGAATGTTCAAATAAAAGTTCTATGGGCTCTGAGGGTTAGTTTTCAAAGGACCATATGTTTTCCTGAGATGTTCCCTATTGGATGAAGCTAAATTATTGTGGAGACTAGTCTAATACCATTCCTAGATCACTTAATTGTTTCATTGATGGCAAAATTACTCCCTTCATGCCTTTGTGATTGATCATTTTTGGGCATCATCTTTATAAGTGATTATACTGTATCACACCATAGTATATATTATACTATATTATACTTCAAAATGTTCCCAGTCAAATCCAATATGGAATTTAGCAATTTTACATTTAATTTGGCCTAAGTATTGCTGCAAGCTCACATGATTTCTAAAGCAAAGCAACTTGTTTAGAATAATGATTATTTTCTAGTCTATATTTTAAAATTTCTTATTTATATTTTAAATTTTATTTTGTTGTGGTAAGGACACTGGACAGGAGACCTCTGTGAACAGATTTGTAAATGTGCAGAGTATTGTTAACTATAGGTACAACTTTGTACTGCAGATCTCTAGAACTTACTTATCTTCCTTAACTGAGGAGACTTCATACCTATTCACTAGCAACTCCCTGTGTCACCGTTTCAGCTTCTGTCAATCACCATTCCATGCATGATGCATTTAATGAATTTGACTATTTTAAACACTCACATAATTTGGAATCACAGTGTTTGACCTAACACTGGCTTATGTCATTTAGCATAATGTCTTTAAGGTTCATTCATTTTGTTTCATATTGCAGAATTCCCTCTCTTTTAAGGTCAAATACTATTCCATGATGTATATATATCATATCTTCTTCATTCATCTAAAGTTGGACAGTTAGGTTGTTTCTACATGTAAGATATTGTGAACAGTGCTGCAATCAACATGAGGATTTCAAAGAGAGAGTAACACTCTAGTCTTCTAAGATAACAAAGTTCAATAGCTAAAATTTGAAATTTGGAAATTTGTACAAATTTTACATTAAAAATTATTGAATAAATTTACTGTATTAGAAAGAAAACATATTTATGTTCTAATTATACTTGATCTGGACATGTATTATCCATGGACATAATATTTTAAGTGTTATGTTAGCTGTGAGCCTAAAGTGGAAAAATGACAGGTTCCCCTCCCTCCAGATATTTACGGCACAATGTAAAACATGTTATAAACAAGTGCTGTAGCTCCAGTCTGGTAGGAAGATCCATGACCCTGCCTTGCAATGTCTGCGAAGATTTAGGAAGATGATTGCGTTTGAGGTTTTAGGGGTTTGGTTTTTTTGTTTGTTTTTATCCTAAAGGATACAGTCAAAATAAGTAGAGAAGAATATTCTAAACAGAAAAACTACATTTATTATTTTTGAA
>NC_043708.1:55058596-55093055 GCF_006229205.1 Suricata suricatta | reverse complement strand
TTGCAATGTCTGCGAAGATTTAGGAAGATGATTGCGTTTGAGGTTTTAGGGGTTTGGTTTTTTTGTTTGTTTTTATCCTAAAGGATACAGTCAAAATAAGTAGAGAAGAATATTCTAAACAGAAAAACTACATTTATTATTTTTGAATATAGTTTATTGTCAAGTTGATTTCCATATAACACCCAGTGCTCATCCCAACAAGTGCCCTCCTCCATTCCCATCACCCACTTTCCTCTCTCCCCCACCCCCCATCAACCTTCAGTTTGTTCTCAGTATTTAAGAGTCTCTTATGGTTTGCCTTCCTCCCTCTCCTTAACTGTTTTTTCCCTTCTCCTCCCCTATGGTCCTCTGTTATGTTTCTCCTGTTCCACATATGAGTGAAAACATATGGTATCCGTCTTTCTCTATCTGACTTATTTCACTAAGCATAATACCCTTGAGTTCCATCCATGTTGCTACAAAAGAAAACCACATTTATAAAAGAATGAAAATTTAAGAGGATAATCTGAGCAAGGCTTTCTGTGTCCTTTCAATTTTTAAAACATTCATATACATCTTGTAAATGTAAAACAGTTCAGAAAAATAAGACTTTTTTTAAAGCTGGACTTCAATTTGGCCCAGACCAGTGACAATCCTTGGTATGTAATACCCTCATATCTCTACATCTAATGAGTACTGCAGTCCTCTGCCAGAACATCACCAATTCACTCAGCTTGTTTTCCTTTCTCCTTTGGTCCTTAGACATTTTTCTCATTATTTTTAAGTCCATCTTCTGGAATGAATAGACTGGTTAGCTAATTATCATCATTCCTATTGAGTAGAGCCCTCTGACCAAGTCTCATCTATATAGCTCACTTCTTTACAAAATACAGTCTAACTCTGCTTTTCCTGAATAGAGGTCAATTTCAGAAGTTTGAAAGAAATTGTGACTGAGCAGCAAATAATAGGAGTTTACCTATTTATTTGCACTGTAAAACACCTTTGTAATGATACAGTATTTGGAGAATTTGTATAAGCTTTAGAACTTCACATTGCTTTTTTAACATTCTATGATGACATGTGGGTGTTTAGTAGATTATATTTGATATACTGAAGATGTAATTTAATATCATTGAAAAGGAAACAAGAAAGGAAGAGAACAAAGATAAATGTAGGTTTCTTCTAATTTCATGTGAAAATTTATCATCCTATATATTCAAACTATTCTAAACTAGCCATCCTAATGCTATTTAAATTTATGGAAATGTGTACGTATTTAAATCCTATTGAGGACTTTAGTCGAGATGGAGAGAATTATCAGAATCTTCCTAATGCATATCAATTGGGAAAGATTAGACTTTATGGGTTTCTAGTAGTCTTTGAGAACACTTTTTTTTTTGTATTTAAAGATATGAATAAAGATATGTAATTTGCATTATCTATTCTGTGAGGAGGGTGACATTCATTAATTTTGATAAAAATAT
Organism: Suricata suricatta; assembly: GCF_006229205.1. Taxonomy (NCBI): domain Eukaryota; kingdom Metazoa; phylum Chordata; class Mammalia; order Carnivora; family Herpestidae; genus Suricata; species Suricata suricatta. The sequence continues at coordinate 55,091,592 of NC_043708.1, read as the reverse complement.
CTTTATTTCAACATGGTTATTATTAGGCAGTGTGGTATTTCTTCTTTTTGAGAGGAGTATTTGTGTTCTGTTTGCTTATTTTGGTTTTATTTTTTGCTATAGTCATTTAGTTAGTAACCAGTTACCCCTTGAAGCCATTTTGAATGTGAATAAGATATTATTGACAGTTTATCACTGATAAATACTGAATCCTGAAGGAGTTATTATAGACATAAAATCACATCTCTTTCAAAATTTTAATCGCTATTTTTGTACAAGTGTATATTAATTGGATAAATCATATAGAGGAATATACAATTATTAATTTGTCCTTGGTTAGTAGTTTCCTTAGCCTTGAAGCTTTATTTTCTAGACATTGTTTTTAGAAGATGACACACTGCTGCAGCCCCTTGTTTCATCCCTGCTGTTAATTCACTTACAAATAGCACAAGTGAACCAGCGAATATTACTTATTGGAACCAGAAGTAATCACATTTTAATGAACTAGCAAGAGACTATGTTGTACTAATTCGTCCCTGTTGACCAATTTAGGGAAAGAAAATATATGAATGCTTTTAAGTGGACATATGTTTCATGAGATTGCTTACAATGTAGTTTAGGAATATGTTAAGGGCACCAAAATGGGCATGGAACTGCTTAATCTAGAAGTGTTCACATAGCTGAAGTGTGACTAAAAAATATAGTTTGGAAGATTATTCTAATGATAATTGATATGCATGAGTCTCAAAAAAAAAGAACGGAAAAAAGAGAAAGAGAGAGAACGAATAAAAGAAATAAGGAAAGAAAGAAAGACGAGGAAACAGCCTAAAATGGGTAGGAGAAGAGACCAGGATTCATGCACTACTTTTCCCAGGTTGGTATGTGCATTCTGCATTTTGTAACTGGCAAGTTAAAGGTGTTTATCTCTGAGCTTCAGATTCCTATTACATTAAAAAATGATGAAGTGTAATTTACTTTCTAACTGCTTATAAGACAGTTCCTTAAATAAAGAGAAATATAGGGTTTATCAGATGATATTTTAAAATTAAAGATATTTTCCAGCCTGCCACAATGAGTGGAAGAGAGGTACATACTGAAAGAGAAATAAGTTAACTGTTTTTGTAGCTAAATGTAAACAAATAGCCCCATATTTATTTATTTATTTATTTATTTATTTGCATAACAAAGTTAAAGGCAAAGTAAGGCAGTGAAAGGGTTTATTATTACACATGAGATATTTCTAATAAATATATACATTTGCTGTTACAGATTTTTACCTGATAGTGCAATAGATTTGCCACAGCAGAAGCTTTTTATTACCCTTAAAGTTTTAGTGACCAAACCTTGATTTAAAATGGAATGTGCAAGGAGTGTGAAAAAACATGGTTTCAGTATGAACTGACTTGACATCAAATAATGCTACAAAGACAAGTGTGTACCTGCAGAACAGAGAAGGTAAGGCTGCCAGTAAAATCCAGACACCAGAATGAAACGTGCTCTTAATCAGCATCCTCTAGAAAGCAGCGTGAGCCCTGAACCTAGAAGAGCTGCTTGAGAGTACTTAAGAAGCAATGAGAGGAAGAAACCCATCTGCTGCGGAGCATCCCTCAGGCGCAACTGGTCTTTTGGATTTAGTTTAGTGCTTGTGGCTGCCTCACAAACCGCCGGCTGGCCTTCCTCTTAATCTTGCCTAAAGATTTCAAAATAGCTTCCTTGCTATGAGTAAAAGACAAAATAATTTTTTTAAAAAGTTGAAGCTTATACTGCTGTCATAGGAACAGCATAAACTTCTTCAGTTGTGCTCGCGCACAGTGGTGGGAGCATCGTCATTAGTGCAGGGGGACTTTACCTGCAGCACTTGCAGCAATGGGCTGTGGTTCAGCAGCCGCCCCCCGCACCGGCTTCATCTCAGCAGGCACCGATGTCTTCTTGGGGAAAATTGTCACAGTTAGTTACTTGCTTGCAGATGGCGTTAAGTGTGTGACATAGAATATACTGATATTCAAAGAGCAAGTGTATCCTCAGGGATATTCAAATTTCCCTTCTAAACATGCCCATAGCTTGCCCTTCCATTTCCTAAAAACAGTGAATAAAGAACAAGTGGAGAAAATTACAGTAGAACTATTTATAACATTATCAGGCTTTGAAGTATAGGGGCAACTCGGTCTTAACATACTCTCGTGTTTAGGATCTAAATATAATCAGTACAATGGATGAAAGAGATTATAGAGGTCATTCAAGCTCATTTTTTCTGTTACAAACTCTTAATAAATATATTTTTATGGGTTCTAAAATCTCAAATTCTTTGAGATTATTAAATTATCACTATTATAAAATTAGCTCTGGGACAATTTTTCCCAGATAGTTTTTTTTTTTAGCTTTGTTTTTTTTTCCAGTTTTGTATGGGAATTGTTAGCATGAAGTTTGCATTCAAAATTTTCCAAAGTCTAAAAGGTTTCACCAGCCAAATTATTCCTGCTCTGAAGGATAATACTTGAAAATAGATGTCTATGTCCTAACTGAATGAAAGAAGTGGAATAGAGTTTGAATTTAATGAATCTGAACATCAGATCAGAAACTGAGCTTTTATCAAAGCTATAGAGAACAGTTACCCGACAGGGAGATGTGTGTGTGTGTGTGTGTGTGTGTGTGTGTGTGTGTGTGTGTGTGTAAAAGAAAGGATTACCCTTGATCACACAGAGAGATCTAATTTCCATATTTCAGAATGACTCTTAAGTAACAGTTATTCAGCAATGATAAAAGCATAAGAATATTTGATACTGTCTTCATTGCCACATTATTTTATCATTTTATGATTGATTTAAGTGGAAATATTTGCAAAACATACCAGGTTATAATTTGACAAATCATTATAGAGATCCAAGGCTTTGATTTTTATAGTGTACTTTTTACTGTTTCCTGATTTTTATAGTGTACTTTTTAGGAAGTCGTGTGTGTGTATGTGTGTGTGTGTGTGTGTGTGTGTGTGTGTGTGTGTGTGTGTTCTGACTTAGCTTGGATATTTATAATTGGATAACTTCATGACATATAAAACAAAACTTTGCCCAAATCATGTTGCTCATTTTTTGCAAATCCTTTTTTTCCCCCAATTTTTATCAAAATCCTTGTACCATTTTTACTCCATTACTTATCATATCCTACACCTACTTTACTAGCATCTTTTATTTTATTCATTCCAAAAGGTTTTAAACATCATTGAGAGGTAAAACAAAAGTGCAAAATTTCAAATGACTGTGTCATTAATTATGCACCCATAAGAGATTAATTCCTCTAAATCCATAGAATTATGAACCACGTGCCCCTATTTGTATTAAATTAACTTCCTAAATACTGATACTAACTTGTTCATTTTCCACTCCTCCTCTCCTTACATATTGTAAATATGCCTAAATAAACCTAAAATCATCTTAATTACTGACTTGACTATATTTTGCAATTTGTCTTTCTCTTACTATTTTTTGATTACCTTGATTCTATCTTACGGGGCGCCTGGGTGGCTCAGTCGGTTAAGCCTCCGACTTCGCTCAGGTCAGATCTCACGTTCGTGGGTTCGAGCCCCGCGTCAGGCTCTGTGCTGATGGCTAGCTCAGAGCCTGGAGCCTGCTTCCAGTTCTGTGTCTCCTTCTCTCTCTGACCCTTCCCCTCTCATGCTCTGTCTCTCCTGTATCAAAAATTAAGAAAACATTTAAAAAAATGATTCTATCTTACTCACCTGTCTGTTTAACTTCACTAATGCTATTTTTTGTATTTGTAGTCATTTATGGTCTATAATTAATGTTAGTATTTTGTTTTTTAATATTTATCACTTTCATTCTAAGATTTCATTGAACATTCCTTGAATGAGCAAGTTCTCTTCATAATGTGAGAAATTGGCAACTTGACTCTCTACCTCCAGGCAGATAAAATTCACAATTATATTACACATAAACTGAACATTTTTGACAAATATTAAGCGGCACACCATATGACTTAGCGTTTTATAGCAGGTGTATGGTCAAGTTAAGGACTGCCTCATGCTTTTCCTCAAGTCGCTCTTTCAGTTGCAAATCAAAGCTTAACAATTTATCATTTTTAAATGGAAAGATTTAAACTATATTTAGATCAACTTGATGCAGTCTGAAAGGTAGTCACATCAGAATTTTCCTCCATGAGTAATTTGGGCATTGTCATTTCCTCACTGGTTTATAGGAAGTGTGCCAAATCCTTAGTCATTAACTCTATTTCCTGTGGAGATGTGGTGGCAGACTTCAGGAGAAATGCAAATACAAGCTACAGCCATCTCCTCATATTTGACAAGAGGAAAATCCACAGCTATATGACTCTGGATTTCTGCCATAAGCAATCTTGAATAAATAACTCTGAACTTAAGCTATATGAGCACATTGAAATTCAAATGAGGGCTTGAGAGTCCCAAGGTTCATTTAAACATCCCTGGGGGAAACATGTTTCCTGGAGTTCCCAGTTCTCTTCCACAGATTCTCTGAGACCACTGACTGTCTATTTCGAATTTAACCTTAAAGTAACTCTGCTTATTCTGTATATTAGGATTATGTGGATTAAAAAGGTATTTGAAGAAAAACAATAATAAGCAATAGAAAAAATACTTTCTCAAAAATCATTAATGAAACAAAAATTCTACAATATAAAGGTATATGTATTGATTTTCTTTTAACTTAATGACAAAATAACATTTCCGTGATTCATATTTATTACACCTGGCAGCAGTTTCTGGTATTTGTTAAAAACATAAAAGGAAAACAACTGTGTACTACCTCCACTGAGAATTATAAATTGAGTATCCATATCATTGTCCAAAGCAGAACTTTTGAAAATGATGAAAATTGCTTAAGAACTAGAACTGCCCTGAGTTTTGGAGGCTGTATATGTACTGACTTCTCTTTTGAAAGAAACAAACGTTACGCTCACTGGTGATTAATCTATACAACCAGTCCTCCTCTAGTCACAAACAGTTCAGAGTGTTTTAAATAAAGCCACATAGATCCATGTTACTTTCATTGTTCAGTCGTATGAGTTGTTTTAAATTATTCTAATATTCTGGATTTTGAAGGCTATTTGGCAATTATTTCTTGATTTCTAAAGCTAATTGTCTATTTAGATTTCACTCTAGTAATAAAAACAAAGATCATATTTTATGAAAGTTTAATTTGGATGCTTATCAAATTTATGTATATGGAATTAGGATGCAAATTAATTTATCTGGGATTAAGAAGGGTATAATTTTATCCCTAAATAACATTTTATAGCTCGTTCTCTCAAATATTTCTAATCCTCTATGAATTCTATCACTATAGTGCTTTTTAATGTAGTAAATATTCCACAGTGTTTCATTGGAGGTATTTATTTAATATCACATATATATTTATTTTTGGTTCCTTAAATTACTGGAAAGATAGTCTGAGGGCTAATGTTTCATTGCAAAAATCAAGCTGGCTGCAATACATTTGAAGTAAGTCACATTATCTCTTTGATATAGAGATATCTGTAGAGCAGACATTTAACATTTAGTGTGACTTCCTATAGTCCTTACCCATATAGTCTTTAGGGCTTTTCAGAGTGAAGCCAAATTAAGATCCTTTCCAAGAGTTCTTTATCCAAGTCAATGTTTGTCATAACACTAAAAATGACTTGAGATAATTGGCTATTACATTTAGATTTATTAAAAATATGGTTTTAAATTCTAAGTAGGAAAATGATTATTTTTGCCTGAAGACTAGAAGATAATTAATTAAAATAATAATTATTATTATTGAATATAATAAGTATATGATATCCCCGAAACTTTGTAATTCATCATTCCATTCTTTAGCAGGGTTTGAATGCATAACAACGGGTATTCTAGCCCCTGTTATGATTACATTGGCCTACTGCAAAGTAGAGGCCATCCCGGGTCTAGGTATATAACTATGTGATTATTCTCATTCAGTTTCAACATTGGCTTTGGGGACATAATTCATAAGAAACTAACTGTATTTCCTATTTTAGGAATGGATGTGGGAAGTTTCACTTCATTTAACAATGCCTACATTTTGAGGAAGCATTTTGATTCTTTCCAAATCTATATACCTTTATGTGATTCATGTGAAATTTTGTGCACGAGTTGTCTTTTATGCCTCACCCTATGCCTGAAAGTTTTTTTAAATCCTGAAATTTGTCTCAACCTTATCCTCTCTCTCTCTTTTTTCTTAAGTTATAGTCAGATGTTTATTTAAAAATCTGATCTGCAAACTTAGCATTTTCCACAAACTCGGGATGAAGAAATTTTCACAGGCTTCACAATCTTTTGCTTAGGTGCTGCCTTTGTGGGAACTTGTCCTCTCATCCCAGACCAATGTAATTTTAAGAGAAATAATTTATTTCCCAAGTAATTCTAAATAGAAAACTTCTGTAACATGAGAATTTATGGTTTCTTGTTCTAAATATAAATTATGAGTTGGCTCGCTTTTTGCTTGTGAAATCCTGTGATTTATATCAAGATCTATCTTGAAATGAAAAATTCTGAGAACAAAGAAGGTATTTTCAATTTGTTTTGAACAGTACCATAGTTCCACCATGTGCAGTTTGGATAATTAAGTATATTTTTGGTTTATGAAAATAGTGCATCCTAAGGACAGATCTCTCCCCAGGTGGATTGGCAACACTATCATAAATGTTTTTTTTTAAGTTCCTTGATATAGTTATTATAATTGCTTACTGGCTAAATAAAATCTGAAATGTGTCTAATTATCACTTTGATCTTTTATTGAACAAGTTGGCTTACAAATTGTATCATATTTTCCTTTAGTTGTAAAACTAAGTTTACTCTTTGAAAAATGCTCACCAGTTGAATGGACCCAGACATATAACTTTATCACATAAAGCCAGAATACAGCTCTGTGTCATGGAAGTGTGGTTGAAAGCAGAGAATGGCTAATACTTCAGAAGCCATTTCTGTCTCAGCTTAAAAAAATGTAGCTAATTAATGACTTCGGTGGCTTAAAAGGCTGGAATGAGTGCTGTGTCTATCTAATGCAGCTGTTGAATTATGTCTAAAATATTTTATTTCTCAGTAGAAGAGAGGTTTCAGTTGCACACATCATTAATGCATGTACTATATTCCCACTGAAAATTAAAGGTAGTTAGGCTTCACTTCAGCATAAGGTAGTTCATGTACTTGCCAGAATGGATGCCACCTCTTCTGATGTCTGTGTCTGTGGAGAATTTCTGCCTATGTGTGATTTTTCACATCTTCGCTCACATGCCTAAATGCAAATCCAACACTAAGGGACATTGTGACTATGTGACACATGGGAGATCTGTTAATTCTGTGGACAAGGATTATGCTTCTTTTTGTATTCGTCTTTTTAATGAGGAAAAATGATACAACACAAAAAAAGAGGGTGTAATTTAATTAGAGTAATTTGTATGGGGTATAATTCAATTTTTAAAATAAGATTCTAATATATTTTATTTCAGTTTCATCTCTCTCCACATTTGAAATGGTATCTAGAAATAAATTCTCTTTAATGAATGGAAACAGATGAATTCCTTCATTTGCTGGCTGGCTGGTAATAACTGAGGAATGGCCTAAGTGACATTCTAATGATGCTAAGGCAAGTTATAAAATTAGTTTCTTAAAAATGCATTAATTAAAATACCTTCTTTCTTCACTTTGACCTACATTTTTGGAAGTATAAAAATCTTTGTTTGGTAATTAAGTAGAATTCCTTAGACAGAGAAGGCGAGAGGGCTTTTTTTTTTAATTTCTGTATTTGAGTATAGTTGGCATATAGTATTGGTGTACAACAGTGATACAACATCTCTATGTATTATTCTGTGCTCCCCACAGAAGGGGGGGGGTTAAGTATAAGTGGATTGTTTTGATTTAAGTAACTACAATGGTAAAGTGTAGTCCACAGCCATGGTATTTTCAATGCCATCCAGTATGTGGCAAAATAATATCTTCTGGTAGACTTTGGATTTACACCATTTTTCTTGAATTTAATGAGAAGGTTGTTCAGGAAAAAACTCTACTACTTTTTGGTAGTAAGGGAAAGATCTAATATTCAAAACAAAACTGAGTCTTTTCTTTATTCTTTAGGACTGTTAGTAATCCCCAGATCCACCACAGAATGGGGCTTTGTGTTCGCTGTTATAAGTTGCTCTATTACCTTCTGCATGAGGCCAATTTTAATTTCCCTGAAAAATTAATGTAATATTGAAGCTATGGAATAATTTAGTAAACTTTCTTATAGCTATTTATGATGAAAATAATGAGCACTTTTTCATTTTTTAATTTTTTTAATGTTTATTTATTTTTGGGAGGAAGAGAGAGAAAGGGAGGGAGAGAAGCAGAGACAGAGATAGAGAGACAGAGAAAGAGAGAGAATAAGTAGGGAGGGGCAGAGAGAGAGGGAGACACAGAATCTGAAGCAGGCTCCAGGCTCTTAGCTGTTAGCACAGAGCTTGATGAGGGGTTCAAACCCATGAACCATGAGATCATGACCTGAGCCAAGTAGGACATTCAACCAACTGAGTTGCCCAGGTGCCCTGAGCACGTTTTTTTTTTTTAATAATACTTTGTACATGAATGGATTAACAATATAGAATTCTTTACATTTCAAATTAGATTGTGACCCTTCATGATTTTACTATTTTTATATTTCTCACTTGCCGATGAATGATTGGTAACTATATAGTAATGTGTATACAGTAATGTGATAAAGTGGTTAAACTAATAAGCTTGTCTAAGTTTTAGATACCTATGAAAAAATTTAGAAATCTTAACTCCTATTGCAATTCAGTTTAACAAACATTGTTTTATGTGGGAGTAGATGATTTTGGTGATAGAAAAAATGCAAATTCCCAGGTTATTACTGCTTTTGTATTTGTTCCTGTTGCTTCCTATTGTGAATTGCTCCCCAAGTTGTTAAAGGGTTTGGATTATTTTCCTCCACCTTGGAATGACATCGGCCTCTTAGAAAACTTGAAATTATTCAACCATGCCAAGTTCTGGGAGTTATAAATACATCATTAAAATGCCAACATTAAAAAAAAATCAAAACTCAGTGATCATGCATGACAGATGCCTGCCGCAATGTGAGTCTTAAAATAAGGAAACAGACAAAAAAAAGAAAAAAAGAAACAATACCTTAAGAAATTTAGTTTAGTTATGTATTTTTTTTTATATTCACTCATATCCCTCACACTTCTTGATGATGCATCTTCGGGGCTTCTTCCCTAAGTACCTTAATACTCTTACATTCACTCATTTTGTTTATACTTGCATAAATTTAGCTATGCAGTTAAACCTTGGATTGTGAGCATAATTCATTCCAGAAACATGCTTATAATCCAAAGCACTGGTATATCAAAGCAAATTTCCCTATAAGAAATAATGGAAATTCGGATGATTCATTCCACAACCTAAAATATTCATATAAAATAATTATAATACTGTAATATAATACAAAATAATAAAGAAGATACAAGATATAAAAAAAAATAAACAAAATAACCTGCACTTACCTTTGAAAACCTCTGTGTCTGGTGTGAGGCAGACAAGAGAGAGAGTTATTGTGTAGGACGTCTTTCACTATCACTAATGGAATCACTGCTAATGGAATCTTTTTCTATATAGGGGCCATTGTATATGTTCACAGGGATGTTGACTACATATGATAATAATCTCTTGTCATATACTGTATTTAACGTAACTGGCAATAAGGTAGTAGAGGAAAGGGTCTATATCTTCAGACAGCCTGACCTAGAATGAAAGAAAGTATTCCTAAGCTTAGTTTTGTATGGAAAAGCAAAGGACTGTCCCTAGGTGCTTTGAAGTGACAAAAGATACACCAGTGCCAGTTGTGGACACCTTCCAACATTCTGAAAATGATTGATTTCTGCCAAATGCTGCGGCCTGAGACTGAGCATCTGAGCATAGGAGATGATCACCCACAATTCCACAGCAAGTGAGCGAGCGAGCGAGAGAGAGAGAGAGAGAACCATCACCTCAGTTGTGGTCACAGGATGTTTGGGGTGTGACGTACTACTTGTATTGCAAGACATTGCTTGTTTGTCAAGTTAAAATTTATCAGAAATATTTGCTTATCTTGCAGAATACTCACAGAACAAGTTACTTTTAATCCAAGGTTTTACTGTACACACACACACATATACTGCATATATATATATGTTATATATATTAGATTAATTATATATGTATATATATATAATCAATTTGAGTCTAGATTGTAAAGACCATGATCTTTAATACAAAACAGAGTAATGTGGATTTTATTTAGTAGGATTATCTCATCGTAGTGCAGTGTTACCATTGGTAAAGGACTAAAGATATATAAAACAAGAGGCCAATTAAGAAGGTGTTGCAATTGTGGCGCCTGGGTGGCTCAGTCAGTTAAATGTCTTGGGTTCGGCTCAGGTCATAATTTCACAGTTTGTGAGATGGAGCCCCATGCCCTAATGAGAGCCTGCTTGGGGTTTTCTCTCTCCCCTCCCCTGAATGGGTACTCCCTCTCCTTGTCTTCTAAAATAAATAAGTAAATTTTTTTTTAAAAAGACGTTATTTCAACCACAAATTGAGGAGACAATACCATATAAGGCAGTAAAATGGCTACTCAATTAAAAGAGAAATGCATTTGGGAAAATGCAAAAAATAATTAGTAGGACTTTAACTGCTGGCTCTGAAGAGTAGGCCTGGTGTTCACAGTTTAAAGTGTTCGGTTGGATTTTCAGCCCTTAAGCTATATCAGAGCATTTCACTAATAATCCTTTCTTATTTTGTTAAATACTATATAAGCGGTTTATTAAAAATATAAAAACTCGTTATCAGGAATTTAATAAAGATTAAAGATAAAATAAACAATGACCCCTAATCCAACAGACATATTCAACATGTGTTTAACTACAGTCCCAGTCACATATTTAATTATTTAACCTTAATTTTATTTTTTATCTAATTAATATGCAAACATCCAAGTTTTCTAGTCTGCTGTTTAAAAGCTATATCAGAATGCTGTCCAGTGAAATTAGTGTTTTTTAAAATTTCATTACTAAAAACTATGGCATAAAGTTCCCTGAAGCATCACTTCTGGCTATTTATTTAGATCACTTCTTGGTTGTGAGATTTCTCTATCACATTCTTTTGAGATTTTTATTTCTAAAATCTTTGTGTACATTTCTCAGTTTCCTCTTGATATGAATACCTATGTACAACATTAAATTAGAAAATACAGCTTCAGTTACAATCATATTAGATATATGTTAGAAGGCATCTTGATATAACAAATTTTATTTATTCCTTTATAACACTATCATTTTTCAAGATCTTTGCCTATTTGACAGATTAAAAATGGTATTATAGTGATTTTTCACTTCTTTAATTATTGGGTTGATACTTCTAGATATTTATTAGTAATTAATATAACATATTTGGAATTTCTGTACAATGACCTATTCTCAGTTTTCTTTCTTTTTCTTTTTTTAATGTTTCTTTATTTTGAGAAAGAGAGCACGAGACAGAGCATGAACAGGGGAGGGGCAGAGAGGGAGACACAGAATCCAAAGCAGGCACCAGGCTCCAATCTGTCAGCACAGAGCCCGATATGGGGCTCAATGTCACGAACCCTGATATCATGACCTGAACCGAAGTCGGATGCTTAACTGACTGAGCCACCCAGGTGCCCCTGAGCTATTCGCAGTTTCTAATTTAGTTATGAGTTATTTGTATAAATAATGTGGATTAATTTTCAGTGATATTTTGCATAATATTTTCAACTTTGTCTCTGAGTAATTTCTTACACAAATGTCAGGATTCCTACATAACATTCCTTCTTCCATAGTATAGTAATTTTTGTCATTTTCTTGTCTTCACTTTTTATAGTTGCTTTTACATTTAACAGGTCATTATTAGAGTTTATTTTGTCTTAGTGAAAATTCAAGGGAGTTCTTTTGGTATAAAGTAACTCCAAAGTTATTATTCATGGCAACTTAGGAAATTGATCAAATATGTATCAAATCTAACACTAATACTTAATGTTCTCTCTTTAATTAAAATATAACTCTTTGAGAAGTATACTTCCAAAATGTATGCAAAATCCAAATATCATACTCTAGCTTTAGGTATAACCATCTTTTCTTGTATTGTTTGTATCAAGTTACACTTTAGTGGCCAGTGTTTGAGAGTTCCCCTTTCTCCACATGTTCCCCAATGTGCTATAACTGTTCAAACTTCTACTTTTGAACCATAGTGATAAATATGAAATTGCTATACTAGTGTATTAGCTTGTGTGAGGGCTAGCCATTTTATATACAGCCATAGGCTCTGTATACTTATGTGCCATTCTCGATTTTCAAGTTTATAAATTGTTTACAAATGTTTACATTAAACCAGTTGTGTTTGTCTAACATTGACTTACAGAAGATCTATATACTTTTGAGACTAATTCTATAGTAGTTACTTGCTTTAAAAATGTCATTTCTCACTCATGACTTGGATTTTATATTTTATGATGCTTGTTATACAGTAGAATTACAAAATATTCAAATGTCAGTATTATCAACATGTCAGTACATCTTGCCAAACACTGGATAAAGTTCAGCTTGTGTAGTTCTGATCCAAGTGGCATAGGTTGGCGTCATGTCTCAGCTGCACTGCATTATTAGCTGGATTGGGATGGAAGATTCTTGAAGGCTTTGTTACCTGTTGGCACCTCGGTACACATCTATATGTTTCTTTTTTCCACATGGCTCTGTTGGTGTTCCACACATTGTGCTGATCTCAGAAAGTCAGACAACTTACATGGCATGTAGCTTCTAAGACGGCATTTTCTAAGTATGAAAAGGAAGCTGTAGACTCTTGAGGCCCAATGCCAGGTATTAATGAAGAATTATTTCCACCATGTTTACTTGATCAAAGTAAGTGATGAACAAGTCATATTCAGAGGATGGAAATGTAGACTCTACTTCTCACTAGATAAGTGGTTACGATTTTGTGGCCACCTTTAATCTGCCTCAGACTTGTTTCAGAAAAGATGCCATTGTGTGTTTTTTTTCCAGTGGATTTGAATCTAGGAATAAATTTTTAAAGCAATATATGTGTATTTGTGTATGTGTGCCCAGCAGACTGGTAAGCTCAAAATCCCTAGGATAGGTCATTAGGGTGGAAAGTCAGAAAAGAGGTGGCGGTCTTGAGCTCAAAATGCCTAGGACAGGACAACAGTTTGGACCTTAGGCAGGATTCTTATGCTGCAGTTTTGAGGCAGAATTCTTTCTTAGGGATATCTTAGTTTTTGCTCTTGAGACCTTCAACCGATGGGATTAAGGCCTTTACCAGCATTCTCAAGGGTAATCTCCTTTACTTAAAGGTAATGGATTATACATGTGAATCACATCTATAAAATACCATCATAGTAACATCTATATTAGCATCTGATCAAAAAACTGGGCACCATAGCCCAACCTAGTTGACACACAAAATTAATCATCTCAGGCTTGAGGCAGATGGCTACATAGTTCTGAAAGAAGAGCAAAGGGTTAGAGTCCTGAATGTGCTGCAAGCTGAAGTACAAGTAGAGTCCAGACAATGCGGATCCTTGTGTTTCCGTAGTAAGGGTACAAGCACTCATTCAGTTATTCTAGTGTGCTGGACCTAGTAGGCATCTGAACCCCAAATACCCCAAAGCGATCACTGACTGGCTTTACCTGAGCCTAACAGATATTTCCTAAAAGTGGCTACACCTTTTGTTAAAACCCTGGCCCAAGCTACTATCATTTGTTGCCTGGAGAATCGCAAGAGACTTTCAATAGGAAAGACTTATTTCATTTCTACCTTGCAATTACCCTATACGCACAGAACAGCCTAATAGTTCAAAAGTGGGTTGCAGTGTGAGCCATTTCATGGCTTAAAATCCTCCATTGGTGTTTCATTTCAATTAGAGTAAGTCTGAATCATGAATATGGTCTCTACAGCCCTGTATTCTGTGATTGCTCCTACTTACCTGACTACAACTTCCTTTGTTTTCTTTTTTCATGATCTAGCAAAAAATCAACTCTAAGTTTCTTTTTTCTCTTTACTGAGATAAAAGGCACATAACTCTTAAAAATTTACCACTTAACCAGTTAAAGTATACAATTGAGAATTGTTAATATATTCAAAAAATTGTGCAATGGTTGCCACTATCTAATGCTAGAACATTTTTATATTTCCGAAAAGAATCCCTGGACCCATTAAGCAGTCACCTTCCATTTCTTTTTCTTCCCTTCCCTCCTCAACAAAACAAACAAAAGAAATCTAAATTGAAAACCTACCATTGGGAAACAACAAAAGAATACATTCTGTTTTCCATAAAATAAGGGTAATCATGATTTACTTGTGTTTCAGTAGAGAAATGACATGCTTTGTCACTAGAATATACAACACAGTGAATGTGATACAGTTAAGAATACCCTAAGTTACCAAATTCAGGGAAGTAATTAATAGTGTTAAAGAAATATTATAATAGAGTCTGTTCCTGCCCTTGGAGAAACTAATTTTGAATCTGGAACCTGAACTGGGATTAATAATTATCATAAAGTAGAATAGAAGTCCTCCTATCACTATGGGATACGGAACACATAAAAATAGTGATGTTCTTTCTAGAATAGAAATGTTGCATAGATACTAAACATGCTTTAATATAAAGCTGCACTGAAGAACTGATGAAGGCATTTGAAACATTGCAGTCAGCCTTTCTTAGAACACTTCTCTTCATATATTACTGATAGAATTTAATTATTAAAATGTGTGTCTAAGCAATAACAAGTATAATTTGAGTACATCCAAGGAAAAATGCAACATAGCAAAGCACATCAGCTTGTTGACGGAATAGCATGGGTTCCCCAGATCAGCAGAACTTGTAGAACAGTGAAAAAAATGTAATGAATTTAGAGCATAAGAAAATTCTAGTGGTACAAGTTTGAAAATACCCAGTAAAGTGCAGAAGTTCAATTCTAGATCTCCATAATCCCACCAGTATATACTATTGACACTTGAACAACATGAGAGTTAGGAGTGCTAACTCTCAGCTCAGTAGAAAATATGCATGTAACTTTTAACTCCTCCCAAACTATTTATAGTCTGTTGTTGGGCAGAAGCCTTACCAATAAAATACCAACACATATTTTGAATGTTATATCTATTTTATACTGTATGTTTACAATAAAGTAACATAAAGAAAAGAAATGTTACTTAGAAAATAGTAAGAAAGGGAAAATACATTTAGGGTACTGTATAGTATCTGTCAAAAAAATTTAAGAGCTACGTATAAGAAGACCCGTGCAATTCGAATCTATGTTGTTTAAGGATCAACAGTATATTCTTTAGAGTCTGTTATATATGTTCACAAAGAAATGTACAGGGTTATTCAAAGTAGCATTGTTGTTGTGGCGTCCACTGATAGGGAAATATGTAACTTAACATATACATGTAGTCTAATAATAGTAAGAAAACAAGTAGTTAAAATAGTATCCCAACTATGTATATCAATATGGAATGATCTTGAGAACATTAAGTAAAACCATAATATTGCATAATTTTCATTGAACATGGCACCATTTACATAAACTTGGAAACGCAAAAAATGCTACTATCATAAAAAAATTGAAGAGTCTACATAAAATTTTCAAATGTGGACAAGAAGAATCCATACCAAATCATTAGAATTATTGCATCCAGGATGGATGAGGGGAGAAACAGGACCGAGGAGTGACACAAACTAGGCTTTAATATTGTATCATATCTGCAGATATGGAACAAATATTATAATATGTTAACGTGATAATTGGAGCAGTGGGTAGATGTTCATATACTGTATTAGTCTGTGGGAGTACCATTAGAGTCAATACAGAAAAAAAGTGTAAATGTCAGGCCTGTTCTTATATAGGACTGTTTTTATATAGGAACATAAGGCCTTTCGTAGAAACTTATTTAATCATTTACAACGGCACGTATTATACTACCTTGAACAAGAGTGAGTCCTGATACTTGTAAATAAAAGCCAAAGAAAGCAATTTAGGGATAACTCAAAAGCAAATTTCATGCTTGAAAAGTTAATGAGTTAAAACTCATTAGTTGAAAATATATTCTCTTTGCCTTTCCTAATTTCTGGACTTAGAAATGACATTGATTTGTAAGGAAATGTTAAACTCATACATGTTCAACCTCTTCAATTAATCTAATAGGTTAAATTATAAACCATATTTACTTAATTTTAAAATGATTATATAAAGCCTATTAAGTCACTAATCTACGAGGTAAACTTTCAAGTATTATGTAATTTTGTAACCGACAAATGTATTTTTTCTGTGTCCTGTATACTTTCTCAGATATCAAAATATTGGATTATTATAAAATTATGGGAGTAGAAAGAATTCATTATAATAAAATGCACTTAAATTTTATAGTCTTTACATGTGATGTAAAGTTTGGAATCCAACTAAGCAGCACATCTATCCAGATAACAATGTGAAGCCTTTTCCTTCCTTTAATCTATCATGTAAATTTTGATGACATATTATAAGAAAAAAGCATTTAGATATTGAGCACAAAAGGTTTTAGGTAGTCTATTTGTATAGACATTAACACATCCATGGGCATAAATAAGATATATTTACCAACATACTAATTTGAAATGATACTGCTGACCAAAATTAAATTTAATGACATGATGACGATGACTTTTTGAATCATTGTGGAACAGCAATTAGTCAGAGAAAAAAAGCAGCAAAATATTGCAGTTTCAGCTTCTAAATGTGTCACCCACCATTTGCATATGCACACGCACATGCACACACATATGCTTTGTTCATCTAAATTCATCCCAGAAAAAGATTTTCAAGCAAGTGGCCATCTAATTAACCTAATTTAGACATGCAAATAATATTCTTTCTCCTCAAGAAAATTAAGATGAAGAATTTCTTCTCTTATGGTTTTAGGATGTTTGAGATATTCTAACATGTTCATTTGTAAGTAAGGGAGGCCTCGGTCTGTATATTTCAAACAGTACAATCTCAGAAGCTGAATGTGGCTAGCACACAGAGACTTCAGAGTTTGTGAATTATGAATCTGAGACTTTGCTCTTTATATTTGTTTGGTAAATGTCAACTACTTGCAGTATGACTAAAACTACATCTCTGCTCTGAGAAAAGGAGTTAAGGATTCTCTTCATTGCTCAAAAAGAGGAACCCCCCTTAGGGACTGGTACAGTGATAACTGAAGGACAATGTCAGATCTCTGATAGGACCGAGACATGCACCACAGCAGTCATTTATAAAAATGATCAAACAAACCTTTGGACATCTTGTTTTCCACCTCTTCAGTATTGTTTATGTTCAGCATTGAGTGTTTGATCATTTGTGGGATTTTTTATTAGTTTGAATTCATATAAATGATAAAGGAATTTAGGATTTTGTCCAAGGCTAAAAGGGAATTGGTTTATAGTTATTAATGAGTATTCTTGTTAAAGACTACTTCTCTTTTTTTCAAGTATTTATTTAAATTCTAGTTAGTTAACATATAGTGTAATATTGGTCTTAGGAGTAGAATTTAGTGATTCGTCACTTAAAGGTAACACCCAGTGCTCTACACAAGTGCCCTCCTGAATACTTATCACGCATTTAGCCCACCTCCTGCCAACCTCCCCTCCATCAGCCCTCAATTTGTTCTCTGGAGTTGAGTCTCTTATGATTTAGCTTCCTCTTTTTTCTCGTCTCCTATCTTCATCTGTTTTGTTTCTTAAATTCACATATGAGTGATATCATGTAGTATTTGTCTTTCTCTGACTGACTTATTTCACTTAGCATAATACATTCTAGCTCCATCCAAGTCATTGCAAATCGCAAGTTTTCATTCTTTTTAATGACTTAGTAATATTCCCTCACACACACACACGCACGCACGCACGCACGCACACACACACACACACACACACACACCCCACATCTTCTTCATCCGTTCGTCAGTTGATGAGAATTTGGGCTGTTTCCATAATTTGGCTAATGTTGCCTATTTCTCTTTGCTGTATGTATCCTCCTTTGAGTTATCTGACTTCTCAGCCAAGATAATTAGCTTTGACTACTTCTTATCATGCCAGTTCCACTTCATATTTTCATCACTACCTTCAATAAAAACCCTCCAAAATGGAGCCAGGAAAACATGAAAATATGAAATGCTTAAAGCTAGTGGTTTATATCTTCAACGTATTACCTCTTTTTTTCTAAACGCATATTTTTTCATTAGCCATCTAATGACCACATTAGTGTTGCAAGTGAAGATAATTAGATAAATACACAGAGGAAACCAACATAAAAGCAAGCAATATTTTCATCTCAGGCTTTAAATTAGTGAAAGGAAATATAGGTTCTAAAAATTAAATATGCATAATTACACTGTCAACATATCACATGAGAAAAATATTTTAAAATCTGTTTATTATCAAATTTAGCAAGCAAATTAATGGGAAAAAGGTAACAAGAGCAATATAATTTCTCAACTCAGAAATAACATTTCCATTTTACCATAGTATCTGTGTTCAAGTTGCCAATAAGATTAGCACCTTAACTGTATTAATTTATAAGTTTATAAATCTTATGGTGATTATGGTGATTATATTAAATATAACAAAAGTGTATTATATATCTAAAACAGACAAAGTAAGTAGAAAAAGTTATCTGGGCTGCCTAGGTAAAGGGGATTTTTTTTCCATTTCTCCAAGTTTATCTTTTACATTAATTTAAACCTGTGTTTTTTATTTTATTTTTTATTGTTTTTGACAATTATGAATTTTATATATTTGAGCATAATTTAATTATTTAATATACATAAACTATGGGATAAAGTCATCATGTTCAATCTAATTAATATCTCAATTACCTCAGATTGTTTACCACTTATTATTATTGTTATAATGAGTATTTTTGATTTACCTAATTAGCAAATTTTTTTCTTTATTTTTAACTTTATTTATTTACTTATTTTGAGAGAGAGAGGTGACAGAGAGAGAGAGAGAGTGAGCACTTCCACACAGCCATGTGCCCAAGCTGGGGAGGGGCAGAGGAGGAGGGAGGGAGAGAATGTTAAGCAGGTGCCATGCTCTGTTTGGGAGTTGGCAAAGAACCTCACTTGGGGCTTTGTGTCCCACCCTGAGATCATGAGCTAAGCTGAAACTTCAAGTGTATAATAAAGTTGTATAAGTATAGTCCACATTGTTGTACATGAGATCTCAAGAACATATTCTGCCGCAGTCCAGCTCCAGCAGGTCCAGGGCTCCCTGAAGGATGGACGGTGTTGGCGAAAGGGAGTGAGAGAGCCTCAGCTTCTTTCTGATCACCGGGCAGGCATCTCTGCTCTGACCAGAGTCAGCTTTACTTATTGAAAAAATGTATGGGGCACAAAACAGAAGTGGCAATAGCCTCAGTGATTTCTGATGACAAATTCTTTGGGATGTAAAAATGTCCAGATCATAGACGGGTAGAAGACTCCTGCATAACCTCTATCAGTAGTGATTGAAGCAGGTGACTAGATGCTCATCACATGTATCTTTAGCATTCAAATACAAGGCAATGTTTTTAGCATAGCAAAGGCAAGACTTAGTTATTTTGTGAGTAGGGATCAATAGCCTGTTCTCTCCAGGAGAAGAAAACCAGGTTTCTCAGGAAATGTAATATTTGCTGCTATAATCACCAAAGAAGAAACTCCTATAAGTTCCTTCACAAGTCAGATACCAGTCAACCAGGAGCCTTGC
The DNA here is from genome assembly GCF_006229205.1 of Suricata suricatta. Lineage (NCBI taxonomy): Eukaryota > Metazoa > Chordata > Mammalia > Carnivora > Herpestidae > Suricata > Suricata suricatta. Next base: position 55,071,796 of record NC_043708.1, on the reverse strand, counting down.
GGGGTGGGTCGGTGCCCAAGCAAAATTTGAGTGGGGGGTAGAGGTTGGTAGCCATGCAAAGGCAGAGCTCTGCCTTGCAGACCCTCCTTACTTCAGAACTGGCTCTCAGCAGTACTCTTCTTGCATAAGATGTCATCAATTTCTGCCTTCCCTTGCCCCTGATAACTAGGATTCTACTATCTGTTTCTGTGAGTTTTGATTATTTCAGATTTTACTTGTTAGTGAGATCTGTGATTTTTAAGTTTGTGTTTGCAAAGATTCATCAATTCCTAAGTCTATTTATAATGTAGATACAGGTAATTTTGAAAAATCATTGTCATTGGGTTGTGAAAAATGAGCTAGTAAAACTGATAGGATTTTCTATTTAAATTTTAAGGATGATATAATATAAAATAACTTTCTAGTATAATTATTCAATATATACATACTTGAAATAATCTAACAAAAAGTTATTAAGAAGAAAACATAAAACATAAAAAGACGAACGCAGAGAAGAAACTGGAAAATTAAAATGAAGGAAATTAAGTAAACATAATTTATTAACCTTGGGGACAGAAATATGTGAATTATTAATTCTTTCCTCAAGACTCCCAACTTGTTTAATTTTTTTATCATTATTATTGTAGCATAGCAAGGGTGCGTGCTGTCAATATGCATATCACTTTTTAAAAATTGTGGTAAGATCTACATAGCAAATTTACCATTTTGATCGTTTTAAGTGTATAGTCCTGTGATATTAAATATATTTACCATCCATCTCCAGATCTTTTTCAGTTTTCCCAGCTGAAACTCTATATCCATTAAATACTAATTCCATATTTTCCTCTCCAACCATCTTTTAAAATGTATTTTTCTTAGACTCAATCCTGTATATTTGCCTTAGAAGTGAATAGATGAACCTCTTTAATACAGCCATGTTAACTAAGAATATTGGCATTAGCTTGGGTGAAATTAAAAAAAATTAGTTATGCAGTTCATATGATTCTGTTATAACAGTAGTAAGGCATTTTACATGCACGTGTATATACACAAACACACATGTACGTATTTATAGTCACACATATACACTAGAAATAACTTACCAAACTAGTATTTTATAATTACTTAAAAAATATGAAGTACTTAGTAAGAATATAGTGATGGTATATCAAGCCCTATAGTGGCCAGTTAGTATGTCTTTAAGTGAATTCTGTCAAGAAGCAGGCAACTCAGAGCTTTCAAGAAACTTGTGAGAACGGAAGTAACAATTAAGCAGAATCACCTCTTAGTAGTATAGTAACAACTAACAAAACACTGACCACCATCTGGACCTCCTACCCCCAACACAAAGGGAAATATATTCAATATTCATTTCTTCTTTTCTCTGAGATTAAAATCACTAATTTCCCTCCCAATTAGACATTAAACATGTTTAGAAACAAGGAAATGATTCTCTGTAACTAGATAATTGTTTTTATACTGTTGAATTCGGACACTTCTCTGTATATTCTAAATCTTAGCCCTTTATTAGGCATCTGATTTGCAAATATTTTCTCCCAGTTTGTTGCTTCTCATCTTCTGTGAGATCCTTTCAACAGGTTTTAATGTTGGTGATATCCTCATTTATCACCCCCACCCCTGCCTCATGTATCCTTCTTTTGGTGTAAGGCCTAAAAATTAATGCTTAGTTAATGATCTTAGTGATTGTTTTTCTGTTTTTTAGAAATTCAGTTTTGTTTTATATTTAAATCATGAGCCATTCCATTTTGGTTTTATTTTGGTGTAAGATGTCAGCTTTAAGTTAATGCTCACTTTCATTTGTCTGTGGATGTCCAGTTGCTCTAGAGCCATTTGTTGAAAAGGCTATATATTCTTTCTACATTGAATTTCTTTACACCTTTGCAAAAATCAGTTGGATATATTTGTGTGGGTCTGATTTGGGTTTTTAATTTTGTTTTATATTAATCTGTGTGTCTTTTCCTCAGCCAATAATTGTCTCTCTTGACTATGTACTGAATAAAAGGCTTTAATAGATAATTATTCCCTCTTTATTGTTTTTGTAGTATAGTTTTACCTATTCTAGTTACCTATTCCATTCCACATAAAATTTTCAAATTAGTTTGTCTGTATCTACAGAAAGGTTGCTAGAATTTTGATAAAAATTGCATTAACTGTAAATCATTTCAGAGAAAATTGACATTTTTACTGTGTTGAATCTATGAATACAATATATCTCTCCATTTTTTTTGTCTTTGATTTCTTTTGAAGGAATCTTGTAATTTTTAGCATACCGATCCAGACATGTTCTATTAAGTTTAAACCTCACCATTTCATTTTTTTGGAGTAATTGTAAATGTGTTTGTGTTTTAAATTTGGTTTTCCATTTGTTCATTGTTAGTACACAGAATTGAAACTCAAGTTTGTGTATTAATATTGTGCCCTGTGATCTTGCTGAACTTACTAGTTCTAAGAGTATTTTTGTAGATTGTTGGGGATTTTGTAGATTCCCACTATTACAGGGAAAGCATTCAGTCTTTTATCACTAAGTATGATGTTAGTTGTTGTGGTTGTTTTTGTACATGTTCTTCATCAGGTTGAGGTGGGTCTCCTCTATTGCTAACTTGCTGAGAGTTTTTATCATGAATGGTAGTTGTATTTTTGTCAAATGCTTTTTCTGCATCAGTTGATCTTATCAATTTTTCTTTAGACTATTGCCACGGTGGACTACATTAATTGATCTTCACATACTGAACAAATTTATTTCTCTTCCTCTTAATCTGGGCTGATTCATTAACCAGTGATAGAAGTAACCCCTGCCATTTGATGGCACATGAACACATATGGGGTAGCTAGTGGGATGACAGAGACTATGTGTCCTAGAGGCATAACATGCCACCTGGAGCTTTCCTAAATGCCATATCCCATGTAATCTAAGAACTGCTTGAATGAATTTACTCAGCCAAAAAACTGCCCAGAAACCTGCAGAGTCCTGAGCTATCAAATGCTTGCTGTTTTCAGCAACCGAATTAGGAGTGGATTATTATGTAGCACAGTTTATTCGATACAACCTCAGTCTCATGAAAACATAGTGTCAGCAAGTTAATTCTCCAAAATAAACTGAATTAAGAAAAAAAATATTCCAAGAAAAAATAGACAAAGATCATCTACTTGCCCAAGATGATTTGATGTTAATAAGTGTAAGATGGATAAAAACATGTTCTCTTCTTTTGTAGAACCAATATAGGGAGTCATTTTAATTTGTTAAATATTAATCCCACCTTATAAAAAAGCAAATTAAATTTCTTGACAAAGTGAAAACATGCATACATACACAATTTGAATGAAGTAATATCCAAGTAATATTCAAGTACAGATGTGTTACATTCTTAGATAATGAAGACAAATTAATTGTCATCACGAAACCATTGTGATGAATGTGAAAAAAGCCAGAAAGACAAGCAAGGAGATTAAGGGAAATAAAGGCATTAATATTGTAAAAACCAGAGAAATGAGACAGAGGAAACTGTAGGCTTCGTACTTGACATTAAAAGGAAAAGAGAAAGGGGCACCTGGGTGGCTCAGCCGGTTGTGTCTGACCCGGTGTGTTTCAGCTCAGCTTATGATCTCACAGTTCGGTTCATGAGATGAGCCCCAAATCCTGCTCTGCGCTGACAGAGTGGAGTCTGCTTGGGATTCTCTCTCTCCAGATGTCCCTCTGCCCTGCCCACGCTCTCTCTCTCTCTCTTTCTCTTTCTCTTTCTCTCTCTGTTTCTCTCAAAATAAATAAACAAAAAATTCAACACAATGTTTACGACAAGATCATTGATTTTTTAGAACAATTACTTTTTATATACTTCTCTGTGTTTTCTGAAGCATATCCACAAAATCTCATAAGATATCCCAACTACTCATTAAGATATTAGTTTATCTCCATTTATAAATTAAGATGCTGAAAATTTAGAAGATTTTGAGTTGCCTTAAATGACATCACATTCAAGGAGCAGAACTGGAACTGGATAGAATTCAAGTGTTTCAACACCGTACCCAGGATAATATGTGCTTTGTCCAATTTCCCGAGTCTGTGTTCAAAATGGCTTTTGGAACATTTTGTGAAATGATTCCAAACCAACTATAGGACGTATAATATAAATAACTCAAATAGCCATTGGAAATTTATCAATGTATATTTATGTGTGATTAAAATTATAGGAAATAAATATATACACAAGTTCTTTAGGAAATCAGCCAATGTACATTCTTTATTATTTAATTTTATTAAATGAGTTTCCTTTTAATATTAAAACATTTTCAACTGATTACATAGAAGAGACCACATTCAATTGATTTTATTAATGTCATATGAAAATAATATAAACTCACAGCATGACACTGTTTAAAAATCTACATATATGGGGATAATATATCAACATTAGAAAATAGAAAGTTAAGGATTCAGTCAAGGGAGGTATAGTTTGGTTTAAAAACTTTTATTTTTTTAATTTTTATTTATTTATTTATTTAAAAATTTTTACAATTATTTATTATTAAGAGACAGAGCACGAACAGGGTAGGGGCAGAGAGAGAAGGAGACACAGAATCTGAAGCAGGCTCCAGACTCTGAGCAAGCTGTCAGCACAGAGCCTGACGTGGGACCGACCTGAACCCGGGAACCGTGAGATCATGACCTGAGCCGATGTCATTCGCTCAACTGACTGAGCTACCCAGGCACCCCTAAAACCTTTTAAAATAGTCTTTAAATAAAAATTTATTAAGTACCTAATATATTAGTGTATGTCATCATGTAGGTATACAAAGCAAAACAAGACAACGTCCTTGTTCTCAAGATTCCCATGGTCTAGTTGTGGTATCGGGTATAAATACACATCTTTATTTGTAAAATTTATATAAAGCATATAAAACAATATTTCCTATGAATTTTAAAGAGGATTTAGCCCTTGATTAAGCTGAATGGAATGAATCTAAGTACATATAAATAAGGAATATATAATATGGAAATAGTTAATAAAAATTGTGAAGACTGGCAATTGACTTACAATTTAAAATATTTTCACATGGAAGAAAACTTATACTATGTAACTCTAGCAATTGGAAATTTATGGATTTTGTTTGTTTTTGTTTTGTTTGTTTTATTTTGTTTATTTTCTCTAAGTACAAAGATGTGGGATATCAAACGCCTCAACATAATAGATGATATTTCACACAATCAGAAAAATTCTGAATTGATTTGATTACTATTAAAGAGAGTGAGCTCTCTGAGGCACCTGGGTGGCTCAGTCAGTTGAGCTTCTGACTTCAGCTCAGGTCATGATCTCGAGGTTTGTGGGTTTGAGCCCCAGAGTTAGGCTCTGTGCTGACAGCTAGCTCAGAGCCTGGAGCCTGCTTCAGATTCTGTATCTCCCTCTCTCTCTGACCCTCCCTGCTCACACTCTGTCTCTCTGTCTTTCTTAATAATAAATAAAACATTAAATTTTTTTTTTAAAATAGAGTGAGCTCTCTGACAAGGAATGTGTTCAAAGAGAAAATGAATTATCTTCTGATAAAGAAATTACAAATTGGGTTAATGTTTAGACTAGATTCTATTAAAAGACTCTTCTAATTCATAAATTCTACGAATCTAGTAAGAGGGAATTCATTATGTCATTTATTACAACCCCAGAACTGAATTATGAAATGAGTGTCATTAAATTAGTCATATCCTATGAAGAATGACAAAAACAAAATGCACTTAAGGAAAAATATATGATTCTTGAATAATATTTCAAGTTAGTTTGATGTGGAAATGTTGGGGTTCAGTGCCAATGGACAAAAAAGAATTATTGAGACATCTTCTGTGCAAATAGGTGATTTTATTAAAGGACCCATGGGCAGAAAAGTTCCCCTGGGGTTTGTGAGGGGTGACTGATTATATACTTTCAAGCTGGGAGGGGTTAGGGACAGCATATGCCTTCAAGGAATTTTGGAAACAAAGGTTCCAGGACCCTGAGAGGGCTAAGTATTGTGAGGAAAAAGTTATTATTATTGATTAGTAATCCCTCAGTCATGAGACCCTTCAGATTTCTCAGTGGGCCATATCCTTGGAGGACAATTACTAACATATATCTTCGGAGGTCGGAGATAAAGGAAGTTTCCAAAGGAATTGCTATGTTTCAAGTAGACTCACAGGATCCTGGAGGGTCGGGATAATGTTAAGCTAAGATTGCCTTTTGCCCTTAGCAAGGCGTCAACATGCGAGCAGCTGAGCTCCCAGAGGAAGGTCACTCTGCCTGTTTCAAGGACTTGTCAATGGCCTTAAGTTGTAAGAAAATTTATTTTTTTCTTTTGCCTTTGTTTCCCACATCAAGTTGATAAGAGGCTATAAGTATTGTTAATTTTGTCCTTTGTTTCTTCTTTCAACGCACTCAGGAAAAGTAAACACATATTGACACTGAATTAGAATTTTGAATGAGGAATGAGTTTAGTCAGTTAAGATAATTAAACTGACCTGAAAAAAAAAAAAAAAAAAAAGACCAACAAGATTTGAACTGCGTGGGTCTACTTCCCTGTGGATTTTTTTTTTCTTTTTATAGTAGAGCACTCTGTACATGTATTTTCTCTTCCTTAATGATTTTATTAACATCTTTCTTTTCTTTGGCTTATTTATTGTAAGAATACAGTAAGCCATGCCTCCTTTTCCTTGTATCTTATATATGTCTTTATTTTTATTAGTTAAAAAATAATGTTTTATATAAGAAAGAGACAAAAAATACACAGAGAAAATATCAGTCAGCAGCTCTTTCTCTATTCCTTCAATCCTATCTCTTTCTAGTTAGCAAAAAATAATGTCAATCTGGTATATTTACTTTGGTATTTTTCTCATGCTATTATGTATGTATTATTAAATGCATGCACATACATATTTTTGCTGCAATTTTATTTCATTGTAATATGATTTCATTTTAACATAATTTAACAAAATACCATAAACAAAATTTCAATTGGGTAGAAACAGTGATCATTTAATTATTCTATTTAACTATGTATTTTTTCTTTAATTTATTTATTTTGGGAGAGACAGAAACAGTAAGTGAGGAGGTACAAGGAGGGTGGAGAGAGGACCCAAAGCACTGCACTGACAGCAGAGAGCCCCATGCAGGACTTGAACTCACCAACCACGAAATCATGACCTGAACTGTGAGATCATAACCTGAGCTGAAGTCAGATGCTCAACCAATGGAGCCACTTAGGCACCCCTATATCATTTTTTTAAAGGCAAATACTATTATTTAGATACAATTCCTTAAAAATCAGTTGTTCCTTTTTTCCCACTGAAAAAAGTTCCATACTACGATATTTGTTAACTTTAATTCCAAAATTTAGAATATTTGGTCATAGTATACATTCATTTCTAAATTCTTATTATTATTTCCATTTGATTTACAAGTGTTTAAATTTTTTAATTAATCCACAAACACCTTTGCATAAGTCCATTTGCCCTTTTTTCTTCAATAGAACATACAGTCATCTGAAGCCAACACAGAATTTGATACTGGAGCACCCTGGTAGCCTTGGCACACTATTTTTAATGTAGCTTGTTGACACGACTCAGGTTTAGATGTGGACTTCTGGATCTGTTACCAACTGGTGCTATTTTCTCTTTTTTTACTTTCTGTTCTTCAAAACTCTTGATAATGCCTTGCATGCAACACAATAAGGTCCGTTGAATTATTGAAAATTGATCACTTGCTCTTATTACCATTAGATTACAAACCACCACAGTGTATTATGGCAACTGATTAGGGAGTTTTGACTAAATGTATCTTGGTAATAAGTTTTAGACTCTAAGTGCCTTTTTTCAACATGAAGGGCTACTTGGAGCTATGAACCTTTTAGTTCATCTTGCTTGAGTCCTTTATATAAAATTAAGATTATCATTATATTTCTACTTACTAACATGTTTTTTTGACTGGGAAGTATAATCTTGAAATATTAATTTGAGAAACTTCTCTATTTCCCAGATCATCTCTGTTTCACCTTAGTTTTGTATGTTTGTTTTTGGCATTGACAATATTTAGTCACTGGCAAATTTTCTAAGTACATTCATTGATGGGAGGAAATGATGATGACTATGTTAGTAAGTACTTCATTGAATTTGTGAACCAGCAGAGCATTAGCACTGTATAGCCTCTCTGTGGAAGAAACATGTCAAGCACCACAGATTATTGGTGTCAAAAGTCAGCAAATTTTGATATTTGTTGGTTGGTTGAGGGGGATGGGAAGAGGGCATGAGTAGGGATAAACCAGTTCACTACCCAGGTGGTATTTACCACTGAGAATGAAAACTCCTGGAATCATGAATTTTCAGCCAAAGAGAAATGAACTCCTAAAATAGAGATGCTGTCTTAGAACAAAAATGGCTCTGGACAGAATCTCCCTCCAGTAAATGTCTGACCTAAGGCAAATTATCGTGGTAATTTTCCTCATTGTGATTCTGAGAGCCCTGTAGACCATTATAATTCTAAGTTACTGAAAATCAGTAATTACATTTTAAAAGTCATTTTCTAAAATAGACCTTGAAATAATTAAGCCTCTTTTAAGGCAGGCATAGTTATGATTTATACAGAAGCATTATGAACTAAAACTTTTTCAGGAGGTAAAATGTTATATTTTGTGAACCTGTTGGAACCCAAAAGCTGCAGGTGCTTCTTTGAAAAATGACATTTCCATCATTTACCTGACAAGTAGAGCTGAAATATCAAAGTTATAAACATTCTGCTTGTGTGCCAGCTGCTGTTTCTGTGGAAACAGCCTGAGTCGCAAAAGGAAGGTAAATGTCCTTAACATAAAATTGTGAGGTTTTGAATATTTTCCCAAATATGTATTTGGGTATATCTAACATTTTTGAGACAATTAAAAAGTCTGCTTTGATTATTTTATTCATATATGTGTATATCTACATATATAAGATCAAATGTTATTAAACTATTAAATAATATTTGCTTTTATTTTAATTTTAATCTTGTATGATTTAATGTTCTAACTTCTAAAATGAATTATACTTACCACAAATGGTATGATTATTGTTTATTTAAACATTAATTTATATTGATCAAAACCTTAGAAAACGGAAAATAAGACTGTGTAATATTTTATTTTTTCATAGTACCTAGCAACTAAAACAAAAGTGAAAATTATTCATCAGTCTATAAATTAACTTTATTTTGTATTGTTGATAAACCTAGATTATTTTTATGAAGAAAGAATCAAATACATTGTTGGCCTCATGTTAATGTGTTCTAATATTTTTATCCTCTATCCCTTTGCCAATTCACACATAGTTTCACATAGACAAAGAATGCCATGATGTCTGATGCAAAACAGCTAAGTATGGAGTAATCTTATATTTTGTGACCTATATGATATTTACATTTTTGATAATTTGTGATATGTGATAAATCAGTTAAAGACATTTGTCCTCTTCAACATATCTTCTTATACATGAGATGTATAAGGCAATAACTTTTATAACTTCAGGAAAGATTAGAGTATAACTTTATGATGCCATTTAAGTGTGTAAGAGCCAATGAGATTTAAAATAAATATATTTTCTAAGCCTTAAGGTCACAGCACTAAGTTATATTAGAAGATATGCTTTGCTTTTTATCAATAAACCATTGTTAAATATTGCTTCCACTATTACAGTAACTTAGGAGATAACTTTTTTACTAACAATGACAGTTATTTCAAGAGTTTCCCAAAGCCCATGGATTAACTTGAATTTCAGAGATATGTAACCATGGACTGGTTGAGCCACTGGCAGAATCTGCACCATCATTGATTCTCAGTTAACTTTTGTTATAATCCAAATCTTCTGTGATTTGATAAGATACTACATGTCTTCATCTCATAAGATTTAAAAGGGAATTTGTTCTATTGCCTCTTTGTGGTTAACTAAATGGAAGGTATATTGATCTTGGATTAAATCATTTTAAGTTTCTTAATACTGTTCATTAATATTTTCAAAATATTTGAATGAAAAAATATATACTATAAGAATGATTAAAAACCAGATAATAGACATATACACATATAAACATTTTCACTACATTGGGTGATTTTTAATGGCTATGTTAAAGATATGGTTTAAAATAAAATGTTTAGGAGCATCTGGGCGGCTCATTTGGTTGAGTCTGACTCTTGATTTTGGCTCAGGTCATGATCACATGGTTCATGAGTTTGAGTCTGTGCTGATAGTGCGAAGTCTACGTGGGATTCTCTCTCTGTGTCTTACTCTCTCTCTGCCCCTCTCCTGCTTTCTGTCTTCTTGTCTCGTCTCTTCTCTCTCTCTAATAAATAAATAAACTTAAAAAATAAAATAAGATGTTTAGAATAAGTACAGATTATGAACTTTATACCAATGAATTTTCTTATTCTTCAGGTTATCTATCATTCCACCTAATTCTGAAAGTGGTAGAAGTTAATGTTTCTGTATTAACTTTGATTCTTGTCTTTAGCACATTAACAAGTGATAAGCTGGAAAATGTGAATTTGGTGTGGCCATCGCATGTACTTCAGCAGTAGTATTAGGAACTCAGTTCTACATGGACTATTATTTTTTTAAATCAACTTGGGTCTTCTTAGAAGTAAATGTCATTAGAATTCTACATTGTTTACCTTTTCCATGCTTTAAAATTAGCTAAGATTTATTTCTTCTTCTCCTCCCCTTCACTACTTTTTTGTACTTTCCCCCTTCACAATAGCCTTTGACCCTACTCTGAAAAAATAAAATAATACTACCCATTCTCATTCTATTATATTCCATATTACTGATGAAAATTATTTATAAACCATAGAACTGGTGGAATATATTAATTTCAAGTTTTCATTATCATCCAGTGTTATATATTAAATATGTCATGTGGCTCAGTCAGTCACAAACCAGATTTTTCTGCTAGGCCCCTCCTTCTCTAATATTCCTCTCTATCAGAACACAGAAAAAGTGTGTCTAAAGTGTAGATCCTGAGAGATTATCCCCTTGATCCTGGTTACCTAGCTACTTAGAGATAGAATGAAAACTGAAACTCAGTTTTATCTGTTGCCCTTTATTAATGGCACATGATTTTGTTCTGAAATTATTTTAGGGTCCGTATTTGTTCTCTATACTTCAGAGTCTGTTTCTTGGTTTGTCTTTCTCACACTCCTTTTTTCTTCCTTTGCCCTTTTGTTTTGTTTCTCAAATTCCACATATGAGTCAAATCATATGGTATTTGTCTTTCTCTGACTGACTTATTTTGTTTAGGCTTACACTCTCTAGCTCAGTCCATGTCCTTGAATATAGCAGGATTTCATTCTTACTTATGGGTGAAAAATATGTGTGTGTGTGTGTGTGTGTATACATATATACCACATCTTCTTTATCTATTATCTATTGACAGACACTTGGGCTACTTCCATAATTTGACTATGGTAAAAAAAAAAAGAGGCTGAAATAAACACAGGGATACATGTATTCTTTTGCATTAGTGTTTTTTACATTTTTGAGGTAAATACCCACTAGTACAATTACTGGATCATAGGGTAGTTCTATTCTTAACTTTTTGAGGAAACTCCACGTAATTCACATGTATATACTTTCTTTTCAACTTTAGGAGCAAAACAACAGATTACTGAATTAGAAGGGACAGTCTAGGATATCAAGTTATAAAAATGAGATTTAAATAGCCAGGGGTATATTTATAAAGGGCAGTCTATTTTTGAGTCAATATAAGTCTTTTAAAGTAATTCTCTCATGTGATTGAAACGTTTTCTTCATTTTTTCTGGTCTCTAGTTAGTGGTAATGATAACAGCATATAGTTGATGAATCACTATTTGTAACATGCAAGGTAATTTCTATTATATAGCATCTTTTCATTATTAGCATCTATTAAAAATAATTAATAATCTAAAAATTCAAAAGCAGGAATGGCATTTCCACATATTATATCACATGCCTAGATCCTTATAAATAGCTATTTAAAGAGTGTGAGAGTCTAATCCATGACAGTTTGTTTCTGTTTGGTATATTGAGTACCATAGATACCAATGGAGACTACCAATAAACTCAGGAATTAAAAATAAATAATATAGAGAGAGTGACTTCAGGTATGATACTGTGAGGAATTCCATGAATCCTCTCCTCAGTGAAACTAGGGAAAAATAATTAAAAAGAAAAAAAAAAACATTGAAAGCCTAAATAGCTTTAAAGGTAAACAGCAAATGAAGGGCATCCATGAAAATTCAGTAAGAAAGTTGAATCTCTGGCATGTGAACCAAGACCACTTACCCTCTCCTTCAGCTCAGCAAGGCAGAGACTCCAATCCAGACTGGGGTGCATAAAAAATGCACAGGACTTTCTTTCTCCTCAGGTCTCAGTTGGAATCTTTCTTTTCAGGGCGAGGATGATTTTAATGTTTCTTTTCATGCCTCCAGCTGTGTGTTGCTGAGGCTAAATCTTAGGTAAGTTCACTTAAGAGGTAGGGATTCCTTCACCTGGCCGTCATTCAGTGAATGGAGGCTCTTCCTGGGGCATGGTGCACTGGGATGCCAGGGCTCTGATCTCTTGATCTTGCTTGTAAGGCTGTGGTTCCATGCCGGGCGAGGTGAACCAGGACTATCTCACACTGACTGTTGCTCATCCTCCATTTGTCATTCACCCCCTGGAGCAGAGGTGGCACTCGGAGGAGCCTGTCATTGTGGTCATTGTTGCCAGCCCCGGTCCCAGAGCCTTGACTTAGTGATTTTACCGGGAGGAGAAGAATGCCTTAAAAGAGAGAGTGCCTAATTTTTTACAAAAGGAACTGATTTCATTTTCATCAAAGTTCGGTGAAGTATAAGTTTAAGGGTGCACTCAAGCATAGTTGAGATTATGGTGAAAGGCAGTTGGTAGGGGGTTAAGAGACATGTAGTTTTCAAAAGAGAACTAGGGGCTATGACAACTGAGAGGAACCCTCCTGTGTCAAAGCAAATATCAAACACTGACTTCAGAAACTGTATCTTCAAAAGAATCAGTGTTTGATTGAATTACTTTTAAATTTATAGCAGAAGGTATTGTTGAAATAATAGAGCAACCAGCTAGCCATTAGTGGAGTTTTACAGCTGGTCAGGGTCAGAAAAATGGGAGAGGGGCCCTACCAAAATCACTGTCAACCAGGATGAACTAGGTTCACCCAAAGGTCATCTTCTAA